>NW_027438072.1:0-35941 GCF_965140245.1 Athene noctua
TGTCCTCTTATGTTTAAACAAGCACCACTTGCACCCTCTCCCATAAGGAAGTTTTCCATGTGCTGCTGTTTCCCCTCTCAGCAGGGCCGTGGCTTGTCTGGGAGCTCTGCCCTGGCTTCCCTTTGCTCCCCAAATACACCCGCCTGTCACCATTTGCAATAAGCAGAGGCCTCTTAGAGGGGGTAGGTATGGCTGTTAGATGCAAGTGTTTACGATCATTATTAGAAGCTGTTCTTGAATGGAGAGACATTTCCACAGATACTTGGTTGAGTACATTGCAAGAGTTTCCAGTATCTTCTTTAACAGCAGTGTGTTTAGTTTTACAATACTGCCTTGAGACATGGGAGTGTTCTTCTTTTTTCTTGGGGAAGGAATTACAGCTGTAGCATGTTTGCCAGTTCTTGTATAGCCCTGTGAGGTTTTTAGTTCTGTCTGACAAAGGTTTGTCCTGCATCATAAAAATACTTTGTGTTGGGAAGTCCATAAGGAAGGCACGCCTGTGTAATTGAATCCAGGAGTTCACTCGGTGAGCTCCTGCTGGGCCAGAAAACACACTCACTTGTTACACACGGTCCTGCAAAGGCTGGCAGCCAAAGCATGGAGGGTTTAGGAAACCATACCCAGGATGGGCAAACATGCTGAGCTACCGTCTGTAAAAGGGGTTTCAAGACTCACAAATTCCATCTAACCTTGGCACAGTTGTGGAGATAACCTATTTCTGTCTTTGAAGTTGGATGCTCAGATATCTCTAGATTTTGCAGTTTTTCTCAATGTAGAAGTGGTGAAGTTTGTTTTCTTCTTAAGCAGTCTCTTCCTTAGCATAGGTAAATTGCCAAAAGCAATCTAAGAAAAAGATGCAGCTTTTAATTAAGCCACATGTCTCTGCAGACCTCCCTTGTTCCGTATGGAAACGCTGCCTTCCAGATGCCACCTGTCTGTATCTACAATATCTACCGTGTCCCTGGGCAGCAGCTGTGTGCTGAACTGCTGCCCTTGGGGTGTCAGGGATGGGTGGGACCTCACTGGTGTCCCTTGGAAAGCTTGTTTGAACAATTGTCTCCATCTCCATGTGTGAGCTTCTTTATTCACGCTATCCACTGCAAACTGGGTTTATAATAGTAAATAAAACATCAGGGATCCAAATTCTGGTGATGACAGTACTTGTAACTACTGACTTGCGGAAAAACTAACTCCACAACTGTTAAGTTGTAAAGTAGGTATGTTTATTCAGCGCCGGGCGCATGGGGGATCGCTCCTCCACAAGCATGCGCACCCCTTGCAGCTCTCGTCCTGCTTATATATTACAAAATAATGCATATTCATAGAATGCTTATACATAAACATAATATTTCCCCGCCTCCCCTCGCTTCTCATGGTAATTAGGTCTCCTCCTCTTGCGTCTGCGCGTTGAGCTCCTTTGGTGGTCGCAAATTCCTGGGAGAGGGTCGTATAGATGAAGTATCTCCTCTTCCTCGCTGATGAACTTTTTACCTTATTCTTCTGCGCAGCCTCAGTTGTTCCCTAACTCCTAGCTAAACCACAAGGCCAATTAGTGTTAGGATTTGAGGTGATCTATTGCTGTTCTGTACTACTTCAAGGACAATAGGAAGCTTCTGTTTGAGCCAGAAGATAATATCTTAGCAACAGTCAGCCCCTGGTATGTCTTCACGTATAGCCCCCTCATCTTGGCGCAAGCTCTGCACCATCAAACTCAAATTCTTTAAATTCCCTATCTCATTCCCCCCTTTTCTTCTTACTTAGTAAATTCTTTTACTACTCAAACCATCTTACAGCTTACTTTTATAACTAAGTTGTGTTAGTCTTCACTATTCTTTTGAAACTCAGGTTATATTTTATCTGTTATGTGCATTTGCTGTCTTGATGTTTTGCCCTGTATCATTCCTTGCTTTGTTCAGTTAATCCAACATGTTGTATCTAGCATGTAGTTTACATCTACTGCTTCACCTGATGGCGTAAAACAGATTCGTGCTGTTTGCCAATCAAAGTCTACTGCTGTATTAATCATTTAAACTTTATATACACATGTATTCTTGTTTATATTTAGGATAGGTGCTTTTAGGCCTAAATAACACATGCACGTTGGGCTGGGGGCGTGGAAATTCTTTTCTTGCTGCGTATTTGGACTTCCATTTTGGAGCTTTGGAATCTATCGCAACCATGAATATGGATTGCATTTCTGCGCTAGCTTTAATTCTTGTTTTATCGGCTATTGCCTTATTTGTTATTGTAATGTTTCTTTTTTGTCGGTGTGAATGTCAGTTCTGTAAGTTATTTTCACGTTCTTCTGCTGCTTCGCCTGAATCTCCTGAGCAGCAACCACTGCAATCCTCTGTTAATTCTCCTGCATCTCCTCCTCAACTATCGTCTTCTTCTGCCACTGTTTTCACTGCTACTATCCTTGAACCTCAACCATCGTGTTCTTTTGTTGACTTTCCGGAATCTCAAGTTTAGTTTATACGATGTTTTTGTTCTATAAAGTTAGAAATAGTAGTATTGCTTATTTGTTTTGGTTGAAAATCAAAATAGAACTTTCTAGGCTCACATGACGCATGCGCTTTGGGATTAAAAAGGGGGTGCGGAGAGCCTTTTCCCACTGCGCATGCTGATCCCGAACCCAGCAGACCAGAGCAGCCGACCGCGTGGATCTGCAGGGCCGTAATCAGTTTGTGATATCTTTTGTTATAAGAATAGATCACCTTTTGGCATTAATTTTGATTCATGTTGCCTTTTTTTCTTTACTGGCTATTATCTTACTTATCATTATTATACTTTTGTTTTGTCCTGGTAATTGTTGTTCTTGTAGAATGTCACTTCGTCCCTCTACTGATTCATCGGAGCCTCAAACTTAGTTTATAAAATGCTTAGGCTTTGTAAAGTTAATTAGTTTTAAACATGTTATATTTGTTAGATAAAAATGTTTAAATATTGTTAAAATATGTGTTTGTTAGATAAAAATGTATAAAAATGTTTATTGTTAAAAATAGTGTTAAAAATATTGTTAAAAAAATATATACTTGTTAAACTAAAATGATTTGTAGTAAAGAATAATGTTAAAAATATATACTTGTTAGTTACAGTACTGCGCTTTTCCTAGCTTTTCTCTTTCTGTACTGTTATCTTTCACACCACCACGACGGCAGCAATGTTGAGCCATGGAGTGGTGTAGAGACTTTTGGTTTGTCTCAGCGTTGCTGCCTCCAGGTATACCACTTCCTGGCTACAGCATCGTGTTGTTGTGGAGGAGTACGTTTAGGAGGTGACAAATAGTCCCTGGCAAAACCACGACATCCGCCAAAGGTGAAAAACAGCAGCAGCCTTACCAGCACCCACCGAGCTGCACCTGCGCACGAGCCAGGTGGAGGGGAAACCACGGCGAGGCTGAAGACGCCGCAGATCGGCCCCTCACCAGCACGACCACCATGGACACCTGGGCATGCGCGTATGGAGGACCATGGGGCGGCACATAGAACAACAAGCCCCGTGGAAATGGGCGGACAGATCGTGAGGATGGGGACTATAAAAGGACAGACTGCGTACTCCTTAGTAGAGGGGAACCAACTTGGAGCCAGGAACGTGGAGCGTCATCGGGCCGTCAGAACATCGCTGGATCCCTGGTCGTGGTGGTGGTAATTAGTTGCGCTTCTATCGTGTTCTTGCTTAGGGATTCTGACTTTTCCTTCTTTTTCCTCTCTGTCCTATCGCTTTGATTAATTGTTATAGAGAATAAAGTTTCTAGGGTTATAAAGCATCTGACCTCATTTGTGTCTTAATCTCGCTTTTGGCTTGGTTTGTATTCGTAAAAGAGCTATATGGAGAGATAGAGGCCAAGCCAAATTAGTCTCCTATAACTAATTCAGTGTTAGTAGAATCTACCTCAGTCTTTTAAAACTCGGATTATGGTATAAAGCTTCATACATAATTTGCAGGCGTTTTGTAAGTCTCCAGTTCCATATATATATAGTTACAGTAAGAATTAACAAAATTACTACAGATATCAAAAGAACTACTACTGGGTGAAGGATTGTGTTAAAAATTCCGGTTGCCGTTGGTGACCATCCAAGGAGGGTGTCCCACCAATGATGTTCTCCTACCTTTTGTACTTTCATCAAAATCTCGTGAATTTGCTCCGTATCATGTTTTACTACTATTAGCATCTCCTTCCCTTTTTGTTTTACTTCTTCTAGAATAGAAAGTAAGTCTTCGTGCTGTAGCATCTCCTTCACTCTCTCCAAATTCATTCCTATGGGGGTAGAACCTATTCTTCGATACAGAGTATATTTCGTTTCTATTACTTGGGAGCTCAGAACAGGGCTGACATAGTTAAAGTCACAACCTTCGATTTTTGTAAAATTACATACACAATGATTAGAGTGGTTTCCTATTTCCATTTCATCACCATCGACTATAAAGCTCTTACAAGAAGTGCGTAAACATATGCACCCCCCTCCTATGTATATTAGAACTGTATTGTGGTTAGGAGAGGGTTGTACTTCAAAGTTGCACTCTTTCTGGTGGGTGTCCAGGCACATATCTTGAGCCTCTATGGAGTTTCCTTCGCAGACATATCCCTGATGTCCCATGTTAGTGCACAGATCTGTGTCAATAGTCTGCCATTTATCCCCTTGTTGCCACACCCACCCTTTATGTCCTACCGGATTGATTATTACTCCCTTATGATACAATCCTATGGCAGTAATAGGGTAGATTTTATACTGTGTAGCCCTTGATATGGTCAGGACGAAGGCGATTATTTTATCATTCTTATCATCATACGTGAAATTTACCAATTTCCACCAGGATTGCAATTCTCTTTCTTGATCAAGTGCTTTATCCCAAACTACCTTCCGAATTTCCTTAGGGAGGATTCCTTCCTCCCCTTCTCTCAGAATATTGGAAATAATCAATTGTATCCACATTTGTGCTTGTATACAACTAAGAGCCAAGGATGTGTCTTTCTGTAGAGCCTCCATCCCTTCTACCACTAATGAATGGTCTTTGATGTTAACTCTCTCCCAATCAGGGAGAAGTTTTGATGTTAGCCATTGGTGAGTCCCTAAGGCTAATAAGGACGATTTTAGAGGCCGTTTTAATTGATCCAGTTCTTGAGTTGCTGTAGCCAATTTGTTCATTATTACTTCTGAATCTACACTATTCAATACCCCCAATCCTGTCCCTAAAATTCCTGTCACATCCCTTTTTTGTCTTTGAACAGCCCGAGCCTTTAGCCAGGCAGCCCATCCCCTTTGAGTTGTTTCCAGATATGGAAGGCACTTTGGTTGTATGTCTGTCAGATTCACCTGCAAATGCACTTCCACCTGTTTTAGTGACCACTGGGGATTAAACAATAGGACTTGCTGACCAGTTTTCCGGATCACATGTGGACCTATTTTAAAGATTCTTGGTTTTGACTTTAGCACTTGCCCAGCAATTGCTTTTTTACCTCTTACAGACGTGACAGGTGGCAAAGTGGTTGCAGTAGACTGCATGGGGTCAATTCTGACCCTGTAGAACAATGCCTGTCCCCTTGACCCTTGTCCTAAGCATGTTACAAAAGTTATCTTGGTTAAGGTAAAGTTAAACCAACACATTGATTTCCCTTTGCACGATTCTCCAAATTTATATGGGGACCCTATCATTCTCACACCTATCATAGTGTCTTCTAACACTGGAACTAGACCGTCCTCATGATATACTTGACAACCCACTGTTATTTCATCCCCCGTTTTTCCTTCTAATTGGTCGATTTCATCCTTATCGTCCCTTCTCCACTGGTCCCCTTGGTATACCTTATTGTTGTTAACAACCACCATGGCTAGTTTTGTTCTTAAGTCCACATCCTTCACCATCATGGCATGATTTTTCTGGGCGTGATTCCAAGGCCAGTCTTTGGGTTCCTGGGCACAGGCAAGAAGGATAATCCTAAAACATATTAATAGTTCCAACTCACGGTTGATCATTTTGAGGTCTTAATCTGAAAGTTTTTGTTTGAATTTGAGTTTTAATGGTCCAGTTTCTGTCACCTTCCAGCGTTGTTTAGGAGCCTTCTTGATCCTAGTATGATGTATCCATGATGTGTGTTCTTTAATTTTCACTGCAGTAAAGGTCGTAAGCAGCACCTGGAACGGCCCCTCCCATTGTGGTTCCAATGTTTTTTCTGCAAGAGACTTAACATACACATAGTCTCCAGGCTGTATATCGTGTACCGGTCCGTCTAACCCTCTACCCTGAGTTCCGAATACATGTTTCCCAATTTTGTTAAGTTGTTTGCTTAATGCTATCATGTATGAAGTCATAGTTTCCTCTCCAATTTGCATTGATATTCCCTTTTGCACTGCGTAAGGTCTGCCATATAACATCTCAAAAGGACTCAACCCTTCTTTGGCCCTTGGTTTTGCTCGTATGCGCAAGAGTGCCAATGGGAGAGCTTGGGGCCAGGTCAGGTTTGATTCCTGACCGAGTTTTACTATTTGCTGTTTAATCAAATGATTCATTTTCTCTACTTGGCCACTGGATTGGGGACGATATGGGGTGTGAAGCTGCCAATCTATGCCCAGATAGTAACTGACTTGCTGGACTACTTTGGAAACAAAGTGCGACCCCCTGTCTGAGGATATGGTCGCTGGAACCCCAAAACGTGGAATTATTTCTTGCGTTAATACTTTTGTCACTTCTCTGGCTTTAATCGTTCTGGTGGGGAACGCTTCTGGCCAACCTGAAAAGGTATCTGTTAATACCAATAGGTATCGATACCCCCCTTTTCTTGGAAGTTCTGAAAAATCAATTTGCCATTGTTGTCCTGGTCCGTTCCCTTTTCCAATCTGGCCTACTTCTAGATTAGGGGTATTCTTAGGATTAGTCTGGAGGCAAAGGTCACACTGTTGAGTCACTTGCCTTACTATGGTATACAAATTTCTGGCTCTAATATTCCTAACTAAATATCGGTATAGGGCCTCTGCCCCCCAGTGTCCTTTTCTGTGTTCTTCCCTTACCAGGTGTCTGGTCAAATAAGAGGGAATTACTATCTTTTCTTGGGGAGTGACAGCCCAACCTTCTTTATTATATGATCCTTCCAGATCTGCAATAAGCTTTTTGTCTTCTTTTGTGTAAATAGGCTTACCTTCTAAAATAGTCTGTCCATCAGGGACTAAAGCACCCTCCATTTTTACCTCTCTTTTGGCTGCTTGTTTTGCCTCTCTGTCCGCCAGTTCATTTCCTCTTTCTAAGTCGGAATTCACCTTTTGGTGTGCCTTAATATGCATGATTGCCACTTTTCTTGGAAGTTGGACAGCTTCCAGTAGCCTCAGAATTTCCTTCCCATGTTTAATGTGTTTCCCTTGTGAATTTAGCAGTCCTCTTTCCTTCCAGATTGCTCCATGAGCATGAACTACCCCAAAGGCATATTTTGAGTCCGTATAAATGTTCACAGTTTTGCCTTGGGCTAATTCTAAAGCACGGGTCAGAGCGATTATCTCCGCCTTTTGTGCAGATGTACTCACAGGCAGTGGTTCTGATTCCAGTATCTCTTGGGTGGTAGTAACAGCGTACACAGCATATCTTTTACCGCTCAGGACATAACTGCTCCCATCTGTAAACCAGTTCTCTGCATCTTCCATAGGGCTGTCCTTCAAGTCTATGCGGCTTGAATATGTTGCCTCGATGGTCTCCAGGCAGTCATGTTGCACTGGTTCTCCTGTGTCTCCACTAAGGAAAGAAGCTGGGTTGATAATGTTAGTCACTACAACCTCCACATCATCTTGTTCTACCAGTTCAGCCTGATATTTTAGGAATCTTTGGGGTGAGAGCCAATGCCCTCCTTTAATTTCCAATACTGCTGACACTGTATGAGATACTAATACAGTAATCTTCTGGCCTAATGTGAATTTTCGTGCTTCCTGTACATTTAGGATTACTGCTGCAACCGCTCGTAGGCATCCGGGCCAACCCTTAGTGGTTGTATCCAGTTGTTTGGAGAAATAGGCAACTGCCCGACGGTATGGGCCTAAGTCTTGTGCCAATATTCCCAATGCAATTCCCTGTTTCTCGTGTGAAAAGAGAAAGAATGGCTTACTTACATCTGGGAGTCCTAAAGCCGGAGCTGACATCAGGGCCTTCTTTAGTGAGTCAAAGGCCCGTATGGCCTCTTTATTCCACTGGAGGTTCTTCTGTTCAGTGACAGTTAGTGCATATAGTGGCTTAACAAGTAATCCATAGTTATAGATCCATAGCCTGCACCAACCAGTCATTCCCAGGAATGTTCGCAATTCTTTCACTGTTTGTGGTCTCGGAGTCTGACAAATTGCCTCTTTCCGAGCTTGTCCTAAGGTCCTTTTCCCAGCACTGATTTCGTAGCCCAAATAGATCACTTCACGCTGCACTACTTGGGCCTTCTTTTTAGATACCCGGTAGCCCTGAAGTCCCAGAAAATTTAAAAGGCTTACCGTCCAGGTTACGCAGGCCTCTTTCGTCTTAGTGGCAATTAGGATGTCATCTACATATTGCAGCAGCTTTCCCTCTTCAGGTGGAGTTGGGGCTTCCCATAGTTCAAGGTCTTTGGCTAGTTGGTTGCCAAATATAGTGGGGCTGTTTTTAAATCCTTGTGGCAGCACTGTCCAAGTTAACTGAGTTTTACGTCCACTCTTAGGATTTTCCCATTCAAATGCAAATATTTTCTGACTGGCTTCGAGGAGAGAGAGACAAAAGAAGGCATCCTTGAGGTCTAAAACAGTAAACCAGATTAGTTCAGGAGTTAGCTTTGTTAACAAGGTGTAAGGGTTTGCTACCACTGGGTAGAGATCTTCCGTTATTTTATTTATTGCTCTTAGATCCTGAACTATCCTGTATGACCCATCGGGTTTCCGGACAGGTAATATGGGAGTATTAAAATTAGATTCACACTCCCTTAATAATCCTATTTGCAAAAACTTGTCTATAACTGGCTGGATCCCTTCCCAATCCTCCTTCTTTAAAGGATATTGTTTAATTCTTACCGGTTGTTGTCCTTCTTTAAGGTTTACCTCTACAGGTGGAGCATTCTTCGCCCTCCCAGGGGTATCAGTGGCCCATACTCCGGGATACACTTGATCGATAATTTCCTCGCTAATTTCTCCTTCTGTGGGGACACTAGTTAAAGATAAGCTCATGATTTGTATAAATTCTTGGTTGTTTACCTCCAGAGTAATCTCTCCATGGTTAAAGTTAATGGTTGCTCCTAATTGTTCTAATAAGTCTCTCCCCAAGAGCGCTTTTGGGGAGTTCGGCATATACAGAAACTTGTGTATGCCTAACTGCTTTCCCAATTCATATTTCAAAGGTTTGCAAAAGTATGCCTTTTCACTTTGGCCAGTGGCTCCCATCACCATGATATAATCTTTCTCCAGGGGTACTAAATCCATGTTCAAAACTGAATATGTTGCTCCAGTATCCACTAAAAATTCTACTTCTTTTTGTTCTTTCCCTAGCTTTATTTTAACCAGCGGATCCGCTAGGGTAGATTCCCCGGGTCCCCGTCATTGTTCTTCTAAATTAGCTAATGTCTGCCGTTTTCGGCGGTTTCCCCTTTTTCCTGTGTTTCCCCATTTCTCTGGACACTGCCTCTTCCAATGTCCGAACTTTTTGCATATAGCACATTGATTTCTGTTAAGCGGCTGTCGCTCCGATCTCCTTTGCTCCCCTTCTTTTATTACAGCCAAGATTTTCTTGTGCCCTTTCTTGTAGTCCTCTTCCCTATTCCGAAATACCCTCCATGCCTCCTCCAATAGTGTCTCTAAGTTCCTTCCCCCAGGAGGAGGTACTTTCTGAAGTTTTCTCCTAATATCCCCTGTGGCTTGCCCTAGGAACAGAGATACCAGATGTTGTATCCCTGCCTCTGAACTCGGGTCTAAGGAAGTGTTACTGCGCATTGTATCTCTCAGCCGATCCAGGAACTCGGATGGGGACTCGGATGGACCTTGTTTAATTTCATAGAGTGTTGCCCAATTTATTGTTTTAGGGATAGCCCTTTCCATTCCCTTTGCAATCCACTCTCGGTATGCTCTTAATCTTTCCACATGTGCAGACCGATTGGGATCCCATTTCGGGTCATCATGTAAGGGGAGGAACTCCTTATAGTCCCCCCCAGTAGCTCTATAGTGATCCTCAGCCAAATTTTGTGCTGTTTTTAAAACCAGCTGTTTTTCGGTCTCAGTTAAGTGATCCAGTAGCAGCTGCATGTCTTCCCAGTCAGGGTTGTGCTGCCTTATAATGAACCGAAAATGCCTAGTCACACTCTCAGGGTCATTTCGGTAGTTTTTAGCTTTCTTTTCCCATATCTCTAAATCAGAGGTAGAAAACGGCACTTTAACCAACATAGTGCCCTGGGGTCCCACCGCCTCTCTGAGGGGTGCTTGGAGAGCTTTAGGAGTTCTTCCCCGCGTCCTGGAGGAGATTGGGCTATCTGGAGAAATGGACTGCTCCTCCGAGTCCTTGTCCTGTTCCTGGGACTGAGGAGGGGGTTTGAATAGGTCTTCCAAGCTCTGCTCTTTCGCCCTTCTAGTCTTATCTGTTCTAGTACACCTCTGTCCGATGCTGCATGACGAGCAGCACCTTTTTAGTTTTCCTTTAATTTCTCCCTTATAATCCTTTTCCAGGGCAAGCACTAAAGGGTCTTGTGGTGGGACTAATCCACAATCCCTCTGCCACTCCGGGTGATTCCGGAGGGTGAAAAACATATCTGCGTAGGACACCTCGTCCCACTTCCCCTCTCTCCGTAAAAATAACATTAATTGCAGCAGTGTATGGTAGTCTAAGGTCCCATTCAGTGGCCATTTAGCCTCCTCTTCCAGTTTGTAAAGTGGCCACCACTGATTACAATATTTAATCAGAATTTTCTTGCTTTCTGTGCTTCCCCTCCCCGCTATGTCTTTCCAGTGTGTTAATATACAATCTAATGGGCTTTTCTTTACAATTCTTCCCTGCTTATTTCCCATTATTATTTCTTCTCCAAATCCTTTCTTTCCACTTTTCCCAGCACTCTGCACACCTCGACCTCCTCTTATCAGACGCACAGTACCACTTACATCGACAATCTACGCACTCTGCTAATACCCATGCTTGATGAGAATTCCCTTACCGGGGGGGGGCAGGAATACAAAGAAAGCAGGGGATTCTTCCACGGACCCGGGGGTATAATCGGCTGGTTGTTTCCAATCCAATGCTACCAGCTGCCCAGAAGGAGTTGTGTACAGTCCTTCTAGCAGGTATAAATCATCTCCCCGTGCCAACCATTTATTCCTTCTACACAAATAATCACTAGATTCCAACCCAAACCAACGGAGAAGGGATCCGCTTTCCCGGTTCATGCGATGTTTTCACAAAACATACAAAGACAGTGCATTACTTAAACAGATAGAAACTTTTCACTTGTTTTGCAGCGGCTGCGTCTCACTCACGCCCTGCAGGCTCTCACTCATACAGCAGCGGCTGCTCTCACTCACACCCTGCAGGCATGCAGGCACACAGACACGCAGCAGTGGCTGCTCTCACACACAAAGCCGCGGCTGCCTCTCGCTCTTAAAGGGCCAGTCACACCTTCCACTCACACCACAAAATAAAACAACAACTAGGTCCGTGTAGCATATATCATAAACCATTAACAATTTGCCGTAAGTTCAAAACCAGTATATCCACAAGTAGTGCACTATACAATAACAGCCCGGAAAAATAGGGTAAGATCTTACAGGTGACGGTAATTGGTAATTACCAGTGCCCTGCCCAAATGCAAACTGCCTCTTATATACCAGTCATCGGTAGTTTGACCCAAAAGACCTTACACCTTTCCCTCGGCTTTCCAAAACCAGAACCAAATGGGTATACCCCCTCCTTGGGACTACGCTGTGCGCCAGACGTCTCTGCGCGTCTTACCAGCAGCCCGTTACCCTTTAAACATACCTTTGTCCGCGATTTAGATGGTCCTTGTCTACTCCCGCAGTGGACAGCTGGGAGCGGAGTTCCTCCGAGAAAAGCTCGGGGTGCGCACCTAGGATGTCCACCCCTCAGCAGTGTCCCGGCAGCCGAGTAGAGAGTCCCATCTGGGTCGCCAAGTTGACTTGCGGAAAAACTAACTCCACAACTGTTAAGTTGTAAAGTAGGTATGTTTATTCAGCGCCGGGCGCATGGGGGATCGCTCCTCCACAAGCATGCGCACCCCTTGCAGCTCTCGTCCTGCTTATATATTACAAAATAATGCATATTCATAGAATGCTTATACATAAACATAATATTTCCCCGCCTCCCCTCGCTTCTCATGGTAATTAGGTCTCCTCCTCTTGCGTCTGCGCGTTGAGCTCCTTTGGTGGTCGCAAATTCCTGGGAGAGGGTCGTATAGATGAAGTATCTCCTCTTCCTCGCTGATGAACTTTTTACCTTATTCTTCTGCACAGCCTCAGTTGTTCCCTAACTCCTAGCTAAACCACAAGGCCAATTAGTGTTAGGATTTGAGGTGATCTATTGCTGTTCTGTACTACTTCAAGGACAATAGGAAGCTTCTGTTTGAGCCAGAAGATAATATCTTAGCAACAGTCAGCCCCTGGTATGTCTTCACGTATAGCCCCCTCATCTTGGCGCAAGCTCTGCACCATCAAACTCAAATTCTTTAAATTCCCTATCTCACTACCTGACTACCCTGAGGCCTTGCCCACGGGTGACTACCCAGAAAAGTGTCTAGTCACTTTTGGGATGTGCTTTACAAAGGCAACTAAATCAGGAGAACATCTATTATGGAGCAGAGGGGTAAACATAATCTTTTCTGCAGGGTTTCAACATTTCTACAACCCAACATGTCTTTTATTCCCCAAAGCACAACATGAGATCTTTTTAGAGTAGAAAATTATGTTTAATATGTTTCACGATGCATTTGAAGTCCAGCACAGAAACTTTTTCCTCGTGCTCAGCTCTGACTAAATCTGCCTTGGTTTCTCAGGAGAAATGCTTGCTAGGAAGGAGAGCACTCTGAGATCTCCTTTGATGTACTGATGAAATCATTGCTGTGTTTTGTATTCCAGCAGGCATGCCATTGTGCTTTATTTATAGTTTTAATGCAATGCCATTTTATATGTATCAAAACTGGCAGTGAAATTAATATACACTATATAAATGCATTATAGAAAAATAACTCT
Source organism: Athene noctua (assembly GCF_965140245.1). Taxonomy (NCBI): domain Eukaryota; kingdom Metazoa; phylum Chordata; class Aves; order Strigiformes; family Strigidae; genus Athene; species Athene noctua. The sequence goes on from NW_027438072.1 coordinate 13,173, forward strand.
GACAGCTGCTTTAGAGAAGTGATTAAAATTTAAAAGGCAATTTGCCAGCAGGAGAAAACAAAATAAACTCATTATTTACCATGGCTACATCCCTATCGGAGTGTGGAAATTATTTTATTAATATTTTTGGTATCAGAGGGAGATTTTTTTTCTTGACAACTAGAGAAGGTCTGCTTCTTCACAGGAAAGATGGTTGCTCCAAAAGTTAACACTTTCTGTGGCAAACCCCGTTACTCTGGCAACTGCTTTTCATCCAGAAGATAATCTTCAAGAAATAATTCTCTCCCTCCATTTTGGGCCAACATACTTGTAAGCCAGCTTGGTTTACTCCTCTAGATGCTCACAGCGTTTCCTCTAGCAAGAAATCTGTGTAGAGGTGTTGGTCCACCAGGTCACTGGAGCTTTGCAAGAAGGGTTCAGCAAACGCTTTGGCTAACTTCTATAATAAAAAAGGTCCTTGGAATTTTCAAAGCCTGGAAGGTACCAGTATCATAAGCAGCAGAAAAGAGAAAGGTCTTTTCCAAAGTCCTGGTGAAAAAGGCAGAGGGATGGGTCATAAAACTGTTCACAAGGCATGTAGATCTGTGACCTGGCCCTTCGCAGCCAGACCTTCATACCCCTCAGCCATTTTCTTACCAGGCTGAAATCTAGGACTTCCCTGGACAACTCTTGTAAGGCCATTGTTTGTAAGCCACTCTCCCTAAAACCAGGAATTTTGCTGAAAACAGACTTCTAGAGCTTTATTTATAATGACTTTCCCAGTACAAGCTTAACTTACTTCAACTTACCCTTTTAAATCAACTGTGCTGCAGACCACCCCACACTCTAGACTGTTGTCCTTATAAAGATCATCTGGCACTTCAAACAGCAGGAAGAAACTGTACTCCTGAGAGCTGTGACCACCTGTGAATTTAAAAAAAAAATTTTAATTGACTTAGCACAAAGGGACATAGCAACGATTTTCTTCTGACAAAAAAATTAGCCTTAAGGTTCTGTAAATTGGATAGCAAGGAAATAAAAACTTGAGATGTGTTAACTGGTTGTGTGGAGATGTATATGGACTGAGCAATTAGGATGTCATTCTAAGAGGATGCTTGTGTAAAAAAAATGGTTGTTGGGCTGGAAGGTTTTGATGTAGAGATTTTGGAGCCTTTTACTTGAGAAGGTAACTGTTGCCTGAATAAGGTAAGTGGAAATGTTGAAACAGTGGAAGATAGTGCCCTGAATAGTCCTTGAGATATATGTCTGCTGCATGTTAAGTGCACGCATGAATGAGATGAATCCCACTTCATTTTGGCTAGCTGCCTGTTTTACTTATTGCAGTACAAGACCTTGTGTTGTAAGAACAGTTCTTTAATGTTACTAATCAAAGGATAGCATAGCAGCCTTTTTGCATGCGACTCTGTAATAATATTAGTAGAGCAAAAACCACAACTGTAGCCAGGTCTTACCTCTTCAAGCTAATCTGAGTGTCAGCAAACGTATCTTGTAATTAAATATTACCTTAGTCTTTTCTAGCATCTAGGTTTATTCCTTCAAGACTTGGAACTAATTACATTCAGGTTTAACCTTAGCCTAGGCAGCTTTTGTTGATAGGCCTTGAAAGTGCTACATTCTAAAGGCTGACCTTTACTTTTTCTAACAGTTTGGATCTAAAATTTTAGTAAGGTACAGTTGCAGGTACTGCTTCTGAGGAATTTTAACTGGTGCCTTCCTTTAAAATTTAAAGTTGTGATGTCAGCTAAGGAAGTAAAAAAATTTTACCCAACTCAGTGGAGCACCATGTAGTGAAGCTGTAATCTGAGTAAACAAATTGGGTGCTTACTGGACCCTGCTGCAGACCATGTGGCTTGGTTCCCTTGGGTCTGGGGTGCCTGCAGTGAGATCTGGTGCCATCTATCTGGGCCAGAAAACCGTAACTGTTCTTTACATGGCAGCTATGGCAACATGGAGTGTATTGTAGTTAGCCTACTACTACGATACTAGAAGTATCCTACTAGCCTACTCTTGCCTCTGCCCCATGTAGGTCTCGAGTGACAGGTGTTTGCTTCTTCCCTCCCCCAGGCAGAGGAGATGCCCACCAATCTCCTTCTGTCCCTGAGTCTGAAGAGGAAGGGAAAATGCCCCTTCATCTTTTTAAGGGACCTGCTGCTCAGGCACGTTCAGGAAAATGCCACACACCGTGACTGTGTCTTCCTGGGTAGGTCTGAAAGGTCTTGCCATGTTTGACACCTTTTACAAGTGAAACGTAGTTTGTTGGTAGCTTCTGAGTACGAGTAACTGATTTTTTAGTGGAGGTTTTTGGTTTTTGTTTTTGTTTTTGTTTTTTTTATTTGGTTGTTTCTTTCTTTTTGGTTGGTGGGTTGGTTTTGGTATTTTGTTGTTTGGGGGGTGTTTCTGACTAAACCTGCTCAGCCCCGAACTTCCCTGGGCATGACCATGCCCTCCTGTAACATGCAGGAGAATTCGACAAGCCTTCTGGTCAATGTCACGTGCCCTCAATATCAGTAATCCCTGCCTATGCTCTATGATGGGACTACCGTCATTTGCCTCTAAGCAGCCCATGTTCTTCACCAACATGCCTCTCATGCACAGGTATGAAATAAAATGGTGCCGTCTCACAGCTAGGAAGTTTGGACCACAGAGACTTTTTGTGTCAGAGTCCTCAGGTGTCCTCAGGTGCCCTTGGTCACCTGTTTCCAGTCCATCTTGTCCAGGGTCACAGATATATCAGTCTCTCCAAGGCTAGCTTTCACCTGCAAAACTAGGAGACGGCAGAATGATTTTGGACAGTGGTTAAATTCTTAGGTACCGCCTGATGCCAACAGCTGAAGGACAAGGCCTGAGTTTGAGGAAACCCTTGCAGGGTGACCTATTTTCCCTGACCCATGACTGCCCTGACCATACCATGAGTGCCACTTGAAACTCTGAGAAACTAACATATGCTAAATACAGTTTTGTCAGATACAAATCTCTCTTCCAAGCAGAGATTACCCAGATGGTGAACTGCTCAGGGAAAATTAACATTCTAGAAATAATAAAGCAAGTTTAAACCTGTTTCTATGCATCTGGCAAGACCTTTCAGGCTAATAATGGAAAGGACAGCAGTATTATGTAGTAATGGGCATCCTTTCCCTTGTTCTGTAACCTGCACTTCATTAAATGGCAACCTTTCTCCTGTCCTTAAATAGTAAACTATAGCAGTAGCAGTATAAAAGCACTTCAATATTTTATACCAGCTAAGGCTGCCTGCTATCCATAATTACAGTCAATACTTGGACTGGAGAGAAATGCCTTAATTTTCTTAATGTTTCATGCATGGAAAAACAGTCAGGCTTTTCCTGTATTTCTGATTGCATTGGCTGGCTCTAGATGAGTGTGCTTTTCCAAATCATTACCAGGCGCTGGCAAAAGTAGAGCTGAAGTAAAACCTTCCTGCAACTAAATGCCAGTCCTCGCTGCAGCCTACTTGTGCAAGCTGCCATCACAAGTTCCATTTAGCTTTGGGACCCTTAGTTCCACATTCAGAGACCCTAAACCTTGATTAAATTCTGCCTGGAAAGCAATCAACCTGGGAGCTCTCTGTGCCCTAATGAGTGCCGGTTTTGTGTTGTGCCATCCCTTGCAGCCCTGGGGTCCTGCTGGGAGGGAAAGTGGATGCCTGAGGTCTTGGATGGGGCAGAGATGAAGAGCAACTTTGCTCAGCCAGTGAATTACAGGTAGAAGAGAGGAGAACAAGGGAGAAGCCATAGGTTGCAGGGATCTCTCCAGTCTCCCATGGGTTGTCTTGCTGGTCTGTGGGAAAGGAATGTCAATCAAATGAGGAGAGATTATTTATGCACAGCTGATATTCTAACTGCAAGCACTGCCAAAATACCTATAGCACTGCTGAATCCTTACTGTAAGTCTAATTTGGTCAACACAGCTGAGCACAATCCAGAGCAGAAATGTCTTCATCACTCACTGACGTGCATGGTAAATTTACACATGCTTGTGTTACTGCTGGTTGCCACTATGCACCTGCAGTATAGGCTCTCTAGGTATGTTGCAGCTTGTTGGAATTAAACTACAGTTGACATGAAAGCTTTCATGGTAAGCAAAGATGAACTGTTGACCTGAGAAAGAAATTATTTCACTGTCTTGCCAGAAATATCCCATTTAAAACCTATCATGTATTCGCCATGTATGTGTGTGAAAGTTAAGGGAGCTAATGCACAAGTAGCCCTGACACCAATGACTCTGGGCCCTGGGCTGTGCAGTCTCTCAGGACTAGGACACGGTAGGGCTGAGTTTTCCACTGTTGAAGGTATGTGCTTGTTGCTACTGGCGCGGCCTCAGATGCATGGTGCGCTGGCAAAGAGGAAGATCGGAGGAAGTGCTTGCTGTCCTGGCAGCTCCACTCCCTGTGCTGGCAGCCACAGGTCTAACAGCAGTGGCTGGGAGAGGAAGCCCTGCCCCCCTATCTGGAGAACAGGCTTTGCAGAAAGAGGGACCATCTCTGGCAGGGATCTGGGGATGGGCAAGGAAAGCAGTACCTTTCCATGTAGGCCACGGGTCCTCAGCAGGTCTGATCTGCTCCCTGCAGTTGCTGTGGTTTTGCCCACAAGGCCTTTTCCCATCTCCTTTTCTTTCACGGGAATGCATGGCAACTCCTCAGCATTATTAAATAACTGCTATCTTACATACAGTTCCTCACGATCTTTGCACACAGCAGATGTGTACCTTGATGCAATGCATGGGGGTACTTGGCTATGGCTGGGCTGAGGACCAGGGCACTGAGCTGCCCCAGGGCTAGCCACTGAATACACTCCACATGCTACTCTCTGTCCTCTTCTCAAAAAACCACAATGACTTTATCTCCTCTGGGAAAAACCCATCTTATCTCTTGCCCATGCTTAGGAGACATTTCATGGCCAATAAACATAGCCATTTCTAGTCTTCTTCTAAGTGAATGCATTGGGTCTTTGGAGGCTTGGTTCCAGGGGAGATTTCCCTTGGCTCTCCCAGCTCTCTGCCTGCCACTGTTTTTTGAACACCGGTTGGGTTAAATACAGATTCCAGCCCAAATGTTTGTGGGAGGAGGGCATCTCTGCGTAGGCCATTACAAGTCTCCCAGGGATTTGTGGTCCCCATCGCTGTAGATTCAGCAATGAGGACAACTGCTACCTATGGACTCTCATTGTCTATTGGATTATCCCCTGGTTATACTCTATACTCTGCCTATTTCCATCTAAAATACTGCATGTTAATTTTACATCCTGGTCCTTTAGAGGCTGGCAGGAGCTTCCACCTTCAAGGGAGCTGGGTTTACAGCTAGATAAGTAGTGTCACTCAGATCTTTTGCCTTGTGTTTCTTTAGTTAGTGGGGTTTTGTTTGTTTGGGTTTAGGTTTATTTGGGTTGCTGTTTATTTATTTATTAACTATTTCAGGTAAGTTTACATTTTAGAGAAGAGTCTTTCTCTGGAGAAGCCATTAAAGCCAAGGTAGTTTACTCAAGATGTTGTGCCCCAGTGTACTTGTGGTTTGAACTGGTGCCTCACAGAGAAGGTGTCCCAAGAAACACGAAGGCAGAACTACTTGTAAAGGTAAAAACAGATTAAAACACCACAACCCCATTGTCAGAGAAATTGTTGCAAAGTAGGGATGCTAAATTTGAACAAGATGACTGTCAGCAGCTGAGAAAGGGAGAGGAACTCACCAAGCGCATGTTTTGGGGAGAATTCTCACATGTATGAGGAAAAAACCCTGCAACAAGCATGGCCTGGTGTTATAACCCGACTGCAGTGTCATTAACACCAGAGTAAATCCAAATGGCACTCAGGGCAGGGAAAAAATAAAAAGAGGGGAAAAAAATATCAAAGCTCTTAATCCAACATTTTCCTACACTGTTTAAAGTGGAGCCCAGTAGCACCTAGATTAAATTATCCTAGAGAAACACAGTTGTCTAATGACTTACATGGCATTTCGAGATTGATGACAATCCCAGTTTTGCCAGTCTCCCTCACATGAAATATTGCACACCTGTCTGCTTTTATATTCCCTGACAGCCAGGTCAGATTTGATAATTCTTTCTCTAAACCAATGTACCTATATTTTCTTTCTCTTTAGAAATGAGAGTTTATGGTGGTTTTGATGTGTTAAATAGAATCCATTGTCTCTTACATCTCTTAGCTCCATTTTGGTATTTTTCTATAACAGAAGACTTTATTGAAGCTGAAATATGTAATTTTACAAACTCCTACACAGCCATAAAGCACACAGATATGTATTGTATCTGATTTACACAGCAAAGTCACCAACTGTACTAAACTGGTTAGGTAAAATAAACACTTAGTGGTGATCAGGATGGGGAAAGAGCCAGTTTTGTGCTGGGACATGTCAGGGCGGTGTCTTTTGAACCAGACACAAAGTCATTTGTTTTTATCCACCTTGGCTTCATAGTCCCTGCTAGGGTAACACACGCAGCTGGAAAAGTCCTTCCCCATTGTAGCTGCTTGCATATGTCTTGGTCATTGTGGTACAGGGATGTGCCCCTTGTAGCTGTCCCCTACTGAACAGGGGATGAAAAACCACTGAGCAGGACCACCGGTGATGCCTTTTAATGGGGAGAGAAGCCCCAAAAGCGAGTGATGCTGCTTTGTGAGCAGCTTTTCTGAGGGAGGACTGATCCCCTGATGCTCAGGGCCATGCCACGTTTCTGTCCTGGGTGGAGGCCTCATGCCCAACCTGGCTTGCAGGGATGGGGAGGTTGCTCCCACTTGTTAGAAGGAGGTGTGATGGGGCTAATGCCTCTGAACTGGTCACCTCCGTGATGATAACAAATCCTCTTCCCCTCTCCTAGGACCATGGTCAGAAGGACCTTTTGTGTGCCACTGTCTTAAGTAAGAAATAGGAGAACACTTCTCAAATGAAAAGGTTTGATGGGGAGGAGGGACATTTGTCAAGAATTCTGTTGCCTTAAAGAAGGCGGCTAAGAGATAATGGCAAAAATTATTTTAAGCAGCAAAATAATGATTCTACTTTTCAGCCAGTCATAGGACAGGTAAATATATATGTACATATATTTATTTTGCGGGTGAGAAAAAAACTTCACAAGTGATTTTGCAATCTTTTCTTAGGTTAAGACCATCTGTTTACACACAAATGGCAGGGTGCCAGCCACTGAAGCTGGGGCAGGAAGCAATGCCAGTGCAAAGGCTGCATTCAGCCTGGCCAAAGTCACTTTGATTTGCAGAATAGCCTAGATTCCATCCTGGAAGTCTTCCCACCTCCTCATTTCAGTTACTGAGTCAGAGAATCAGTTATTTGAAAAACTCTGGTTTTTCTCTGCATTTGGCTCGACACCTTGCTGTTACATTCAGGTTCCCTTTCTGCTTCCTTACTTCACATTTAATGCCAAGAAAAATAAATTTTTATGCTCATCGAAGTGTCTAGGACCTGTCTCTCCTTCCAGAGAAAAAGCCACACCTGTGGGTAAAATCGACCCTCCTTCAAATTCATTACAAAAATTCAGAAGGGTTTTCAAGTATTCTTCTGAAATAGAAAAACTAGAATATTCTCTAATTAGTTGAGGAAAAAAAACATTTTGATCAAGTGTTCATTTAATTTTTTTCTTGTTCTTGGAAGAGTTTTTATACAAATGTGAAAATTAATTAGGATATGGAATGTATAATAGGATCTTGTTTATTGAACATATTTGTTGAAAGTTTCTAAGAGCTGAATATTGCATTAATTGATGTGTGATTGTATTTCAGCTTCTCGTGGATGCCATTTGGTCTGGTTAAGTTGCTCTGTTGTTTTATATGTTGTGTTGTGTTGGGGGTTTTTTCTTAAGATTTTGTGCTTACTTGGGAGGAAGAGTAAGTGGGAGAGAGGGAAGTGTGGACAAGTTGGAGGAAGGATGAACAGGATCAGTTCTGATGAATTAAGTTTGTATACATGCTTTAGATTAGGGACTGGCAACCTGTGACTAGAAGGATGGATATAGCTCACCCAGATTTGTGGACAGAAGTCAGCTAATGTCAAGAATGAGAGAGAACATCTGCTGAGCCACTAGTGAAAAACATGCATCTTTTTATCCCCTGCAAAATGGACAACATTTTCATAGTTGCATATAGCATGTGTAGTGGGGGAGCTGAATTCTTCCTGGAAGGGCCATGTCTAGACAGACAATGCAACTACTCTGCTGAATGTGCTGCCTACCATCCCTCAACAAGCAGTGTGTTTGTCAGTAGTGACATTTCTTTCTGTTCTCCTTTGTCCTGGTGTCAAGGAGGAGTAATCCGCTACCTGGAACCCAAATCAAGAGGCTCCAGATCTTCTGTGCCCAAGGTGTTGTCTTTCCATTCTGAGGGCTCAGTCCCCTTCGGGCTAGCAAGAGATTCTTCCTTCATGAGACAGACCTTGTTTAGCCCAGCAGAGACCTGGCTGCCCATGGGCAACTCTGTGTTTGCATGTGGTGATCCTGTTTCTGTGCTGCTCCTTTGCTGGCCAGCCATAATCTTTTCCCAACTGCCAGCCCAAGACTGTGCTGTCAGAGTGGTTTTCATCTCCTTGATCACAGATCTTTCCCTCTGCCTCCCAGGTCCTCATCAGTGAGTGCTAACCCTGCTTTTGGGCCATCTGTTCTTGTTTCACTCTACACAGGCAGCAGCAGATCTGCTGCAAAACTGGTTTCTATTCCACAGCAATAAACTTCTCTTCCCACTGTAGCCTCGGGGACAGCTGTGCCGGTGCAGACAGCCAGGGCTAGTCCAGGATTGGCCATGTGCTAAACGGCCAGCCACTATGCCCATGCTGGCTGCCACCTCCAAGGGAGCAAACCAGGTGATCAGAAGGGCTGGAATAACTGTGCTTATTGTAAATACAGGCGTAAAGCAGCATTTCAGGGAAGATGTAAAATGGTTGCAGCTTGTTCACCTGATAGCATTATATTAAATGCCCCTCTCCCTATACCTTTATATTTAAGGTTCCGAAATGCTTTGGAGAAGGTCTTTTCTTTTTCTTCACATGTGTCCTGTGTCAGAGGCTGTGTCCTGAGAAAGGAACCGAAGATAAGGAGAAAGAAGAAAAATACCGTGTTTGTCATATACCCGAATGGTGGGGGATTTCAAGAAAAGTAGCCAATAAAGTAATAGACAAACAGCCATGTAACCAATGAGAGTGATGTATGGATAAAAGGATAAAGTATATAAGATATGAGAGGAGCAATAAAGATGGCTATTCTGCTGCAAAAACATCATCGTGTCCATCTCTACCACAACACCTCGTTGTCCATTATATGACCTATTCGGTCCATTCTCAAATGTTTATCGCTCTCTCAACAAGGAGGTACAGATTGCACTGGACTAAGGGACTGTACTGGTTTAAAAGCAAATAATTAAACCATGTTCATTTTTAACTTTCTCCACCAAGATGAGTTAGGAAGGGAATCTAAGGAAAATGCACATTTCAGTGTGAGTAGATGGGACCTACCATGTCAGCCCCATCCATGGAGGGGCTGGGGAAAGGTGGTGTATAATACAAAATGGAATTTTTGTGGAAAATCAGACTCATCCCATGCCCTGTCGCTAACAGCTCACTCGACACAGGCAGCCTCATGAGTGGGAGGAAATGGCAATTCTTCTAATGGAAAGCATCTCCTCACTCCAAGAACAGATTGCAGTCATTATGGTAACACCTGCCAGAGCCAAATAAAACCTGCTGGAGTAACACAGACATTGCTGAACCACGTGCCATGATCCAGCTTTCAGAAAGCAACCATTGCTACAGCAAGAAATTCTCTGTGTCCTGCTGACTCTACTTTCTGGAGGTGCTGGCACGGTCAAAGGAACATGCCAGACGGAAGTGCTCCTAGGATTTAAGTGGCCCTAGGCAGAGGAGCTCATCTTGCTCAGCACTCGGAAAAGTCCCCCTAGAAAATCCCTCCTCCCCAAAGCATTCTTCCACCTGACTGTCACATGGCTTCTGCAGTGGAGTTAGGAGGGCTCATACCTTTACTTTGGAAGTTGTTTTTAGGGATTTTGTAGCTCTTAAAGTCTACATTATCTGCATAAAATAAAACGTCATTTAAAAAAAAAAAAAAAGAACTATTAATCTAGAAATCTTCACCACTTAAACATTTTTGTCTTGTAACTATTGGAAACACAGACATAGTCATACTGCAGTCAGCTAATTTTTTCCATTGCTTTTGAGAAAAATAATCAGCTAATGAAGCAATCCCCTTTGGTCATGACATTACTGTTTTACAGCATTAACCTCTTTCTGGTACATAGGATATGTTATTTCTAGTGAAATCTGATAAACTAAGAGCATATTTAATTACCAGACAGGCCTTGAAATTAGTAGAATAATTGCACAGGTGTGCTCAATTTTCGACAGCCAAACCTCTTGGTCTGAGTCACCGAGAAACTACAGAGAGACATCTAGGACTCTGTGTTCTTTCCTTGTAACAATGATCTCTGTTACTGAGCTTTTCTTCAAAGCTTTTCTCTCCTTTTCTTCCCTTGCCCCTCCTCCAATACAGCTTTTCAATAGTCTAGCTGCCACTAAAGAATTTCTTCATTTCTTTGACTATTTTTTTTTCAAAGAAGCCCCAGGAAGATTTCCAGAATTATTGTCTTCAGTTACAATCATGTGTCAATTCTTCCCACAGAGAAGACATGTCTGTAAACAAATCTCCACTGTCCGTTAAAAAGCAGTGTTTTGCTTTCCCATCTCTTGCGCTACTTATTCATTGGGCTATTCTGTGAAAAATTAAGGAGGAGTTCACTTGGATACACTGACGTGCATTGTAATCTCTAAGAGATTTATCTGTTTAGGGCTCTCTCATTTTTAGCCTTTTTAGGGCAGAGTCACTTATAGTTTCCTTGACTCTTGTTTGAAAATTACGTTGGGTGTAAGAGAAGCTATAGTAATTGGTGAGGTGCTGCGTTGTCCAGTCTTAGAAAGGTTCAAGATTTGGCTAAACAAAACCATGACAGACTTGATCCAGTGTTAACAATAGTCCTGCTCCAAAGGCAAGGTAGGTCTGGAGGCCTCCAGCTGTCCCTCCCAAGAGATACAGACAAAACATTATATGACATCAGTAGTGGGCATTTAAGGGTAGATGGCAGCGTCAAACTGGGGGGTTGTTCTCCTGCCCTCATCAGATATACGTTGGAAAACAGACTGGAAATTGTTGTTCTTTATCATCCTCAGCATCTACAGCCTTTTGAGGATGCTTATAGGACCAGCTGTTAAGTCCACCTTAGACAAGCTATCCAGATCATTTTTTTGCATCTACCATTCAACAGTGGATCAAAATTGTAAAATTCTGTGTTTTGACAGCATCTGTGTGTTGCTGGATGAGACGGTTTTCCTTTCAAGTTAGCATGAGCTCTTTTCCTTACTGCTCAACCTTAGGCTGTCCAAACTGCATTTTCTGAGCTATAGATAACAGCTAAATGCTTTGCAGCAGCCAGGAAAGACAACATCTGGATTAAAAGCATTACAGTTCTGGTCAAATAGACTCAAATAAGCATTACACATTACAGCTACTGGAATTAGGAAACAAACACAAAAGCTGAATCCTGGTGAAGGAAAAGGTGCTAGAACATATATTGATATTTTTACCTTACACCTTCTGAGAATTTCTTGGTAAAAGGACCACCTCTCCTTGTATTTTTTTCTCTCCTTCTTGATTATTATTATTTTTTTCCTGAATAGATGGAAATCTCTCTGTGGTTTTTTTTAGATGCATGTTTAGTCTCCCTGGGATACCCTTTCAATAACTTACAGACCAGCAGTGTGGCACAGGTGTGGTGGGAGAATTGACAGTAGAGGAGCTCAAATCTGTAACCTTCTTTCCGACATCTTTTTTTTTCAGTTTACAGTTTGGAATCAAGCATATTTTGAAGTGTCTTAAAATATTAATGTAGCATAAGTAAAACTGAGTAGGTGAGGATTCGATTTTTCCAATGCCAGCAACTACAATGAAACAGATTAACTCTAAGGATTTGTCAGAAAAATGTCAACTTCTCTATGTTTTCCTGATAGTGCATAAAAAAAGGAGACATGGAAGCAAGATTCTCTCTTCCTTAGTGCCTGACAGCAAAGCTTCTCAGACTGTTTAAAGGGAAGGGCTGCTCACCTTCTCAAAAAAAAAAAAAAAAAAAAAAAAAAGTCTCCTGCAGTACTATATTTAACAGTTTCCATTTATAGATAAAAATTGGGCAAAACTTTTGAATAGTCATTTTCTACTTTCCTCTTTTTTCTTTTCTATTAATTTTAGGTTTGCATGAGAGCATGCTGAAGTAAATGCACAATTGTACACACAATACATTCGTGCCCACAGTTTGAAGTTCTCGGTTACTGGTAGAGAATGGGACTCTTGACAAGAAAACTGGTCTTGCAGGGCCCAGAAAAGAGACGTAACTTTTCATACTGTACATCTTGAAATTATTTTCTTTGTTTTGAAGTGACTGATAAGAAGGGTTACATGTAGGTCCAGATTCATGGCAGATGAGACTGCTCTGCACTGTCATTAGGCAAGTTAATGGGCAGTGGTCCTGAGCAGACTATCAGGCTCAGAGAGCTTGTCAGGCTCAACAGCTTGAAATTTAGTGGCAGTTGCTTACAAGTGATGTTCCTGACAGGTCGATATTGGGGTTGATACTATTTAACACCCTTACTGATGCTTTGGATGATGGGGCAGAGCATGCCTTTGTACTGGGTTTGAGTGGCAGAGTTTTTGGTAGTGGGGGAGGGTGCTACAGCGCTGGCCCCTGTGAGAAGCTTCCCAAAGCTACCCTGGCTCCAGGTTGGACCCGCCTCTGGCCAAGGCCAGGCCAGTTAGTGATGGTGGCTGTGCCTCTGTGATAGCATATTTAAGAAGGGAAGCCTGAAGAAGAGGGTTGGGACTTTGAGGACGAGCTATAAGAAGGACACCTATGTGAACTCCGAGGTCAGTGGAAGGAAGGAGGAGGTGCGCCAGAGCAGAGAGCCCCCCTGTACCCCATGGTGAGATGGCAGGGCCACCCCCCTGTCACCCATGGAGGTCACTGGAGGAGCAGAGATTCACCTGCAGCCTGTGGAGGACCCCGGGGACTCTGTGGGAAGAGGAAGCCCCCGCTGTTGTAGTTCAGTGCTGGGAGGACTGCAACATGCAGGGGTGACCCACAACAGAGCATCTCGGGAAGAATGCATCCTGTGGGGAGGACTCACAGTGGAGAGAGCTTGTGGAGGGCTGTCTCCCATGAGAGGGATGCCACGTGGAGCAGGGGAAGAATGCACAAGAGTGCTTCCCCCATACATTGAAGGAAGGAGCAGTTGGACTGACTGCCCTCCCCATCCCCTACCCCTGTGCTGCTAGGGGAGAAGGTAGAAATATCTGAACAAAGCCTGAGCCCAGGAAGAAGAGAGGGGTGGGAGGAGCTGTTGTAAGATATTCTGTCTGTTAAGTGTTGGTTTTGTTAGTGTTTGAATTAAAGTGATGTTCTTGTTCTTCTTCCCCTAACAAGCTTGTCTTTTGCCTGTGACTGTTAATGGGTGAGCGACCCCTCCCTGTCTTTATCTTGATTCCTGAGCCTTTTGATTCATTTTTCTCCTTCCCAGCGCTGTGGTGGAAGGGGTGAGTGAAGGCTGGTGCTCAGTTGTCCTGTGCGCTCAAACCACAACCCTAAAGCATGACAATACTCAACTGGGAGATGCAAATAATATGCTGGAGGACAGGACTACCATTCAGAGGGACCTGAACAGGATGGGAATTGGGCTGGAAGAAACTAGGGAGCTCAATCAAAGCAAGTGCCAAGTCCTGCAGCTGGAACGCAACTGGGAAGCAGAGCAAACTGGAGCTAATGGATTAGAAAACAGCTTTGCAGAAGAGATGAGGATCCTGGTGTACAAGTTGCGCACTGGCAGGGCCACATCTGGATGCTGTGCTGAGCATTGGAATGCCTAGTACAGGACCAACACTGATGTACTGGATCAAGTCCAGTAGAGGCCATTGAGATGGTCAGGGCTGAAGCACTCAGTGTTGGAAGAGAGGTGGGGGGAGCTGAGCTTCTTCAGGCTGGGGAGGGGAAGCTCCTGGTGCCTGCAACTACCTAACAGGACAGTACAGATGAAACAGATCTAGGATCTTTTTGGAAGTACACGGAGAAAGAATAGGAAGCCATGGCACACTTTGCAACCAGCGGAACTCCTATTACATATGAGATGGTCTTGGTTGCACAGTTGAGAGGTAGAGAACAACCTGCTGAAGGTAGGAGAATTTGAACTCCTTATTCAATGTGTGCTCTCTCAGAGCATCTGAGATGTCTTGAGCAAATGGCTCAGTCTCTGCAACTTGAGTTCCTGTTCTGGGGGTGGGCTGATGAAACAGCACTCTTGTCTCTGCATTATCTGAGGCTTCTGCAAGACAGAGACAAAAGAAGCAAGTAAGAGGAAGATAAACATCTCTTCTATCTCACTGTAGTGGCTGGACATTCTAAAATGCACCATCAAGAAGGTCTTTGTCCAGTCACACATCCATCACATCTTGGGCCTACCTCCTGAAGAGCATTAATAGTTTTCCTTCCTCTCACATTAAGCAAGGGCACCTTTGGTACTCCAATTCCCAGGTGACCAAAGGATATTGCTGGTTTTGCTCTTCAGTCTGCCACTGAGGTCACTTGGGTTTAGGATCAGAAGTCGCCAGGTAAACTGTGTGCAGTATTAGTCCTCCATGGGAGCTAATGAATCCTGGGGAACCTGACATTAATAAAACCCTGCCAAGGACCTGACTTCTGTCCCTAAAAAAACTTCAGGATTTCAGTGAGCTCTTTTTCAATCAGTGTAAACTAAAGAAAATCTTATTTTGTAAGTACATATCTGTGCACAGTAGACAGGGAGTGAGAATAACAATTCTTTAATAACTGACATTTACAGGCTAGTAACATTCTTGTGACTCTAAAAATGCTTCATATATTTTGTAAGTTAGAAGGATGCAAGTATTTAGATTCAGCACCCTGGCAAACACGGGAAAGTTGAAAAGCCAAACACTCTAGCTCAGGCCAGTTTTACAAAATGCCAAATAAAAGCCTTCTGTAAATTTAATAACTGCTACTTCATGCCTTCAGCATGAACTCAGAGGCGTTGGATCCTGGTTTAGACTGTGATGGGAGGACAGATTTTCAAACTGATCATTGCGTGTGGCGGCACGTAGCCAAACTCTTTGAGATCAGGGTTAAAGTAAGTTAGTTTGCATTTACCGTAGGCTTGCAGCTATACACTGGAGAACTTCCCTGCAAGTCAGCTGATGGGTGACAACTCACAGGGCTGCTTGGACCTGACTGTGGGGCCAGCCCTGCCAGTATGAGGTTCGTGGAAACCCACCTATAAGTACCATGGGGGAGGTGGGGCGATGGCAACATATACTGTGCCCAGAGAAAAGCTCCTGCCCCTGCTCTCTACCTACGCTTAATAGTACCTTCAAGAAACGCAAAAAAACAATTTCTGTTTTGCCACTTAAAGCAGGATGAAATATTATTAATGTATCAAATGTTAGATATGTACTGAATGATTTGTTCCTATTCAAATCAGCAAATATGCATGTTGACTGTGTCACCAGATATTCGGTAACAGCAATGATGGATTTTTGTTTGTGGAGAATTGATTCTGTAGGATTTCTGATGAGCAAATCTGGAGCTGTGCAGCCGGATGCATGATAACTGTCAGCACAGCACTGCACATAACTTCCCTGCAAAAGTTTCATTTAATCTGTTGCTTTTAGGACATGTAAGAATATCTCCATTTGGCTCTCTTTTCAAAAAGTATACTTTGTCAGGGAGTTTCTAGTAGTACCTTAAAGCATTTTCAAGGAAGAATATCTTCATGAATCAAAGGTTTACATGCAATTTTTTTCATATCTTTAAACTTTTTTTGTTTCTTTATATTATTATTATTACTATTATTATTATTAAAATAGCATTTCTCTTACCTTCCTTCTTTCTTTCCCTCCCCTCCAGTTTCTTTTCTATTTTCTCCCCCCTCCTGCACTAGTAAAAGGAAAAGAAGGGAACACCACTTCTTGGTGAATACTCTTCCAAACACCTTCCAGTTATTATGGCTTGAATTGATGATCAACTGTCGGTTGTCCACTCTCTGCATCCTGTTTCTGCCTTTATTTCTTGTTATATGGTAAGTCTGTGTTGTGAGTCAGCTGAGGCAGTACAGGCGGAACTTTCAAAAGTGATAGGTCCTAGTCTTTGGTTTAGTAAGAAACAAAAAGCACTCAGGGCCTGAGGACCTAGTGCCGTCATAAATTACAAGAGAATCCCCTCTGCACAGGGAGTTGAAAACACCATATGTCGCCTCCCTGTATTTGTCCTAGTGTTTATTTCTTTAGGGTTTGGTTTTTTTTCAGGAGCTGAAAAGGCTTGTAGTATTACTAGGTAACTGAATTAATGGAAAATTGTTAGCTTGTTTATCCAATGAGTCTAACGAAGCCTATACACCTCATGTGATTTCTGTAAAGAAGTAAATCAGAAAAGACATAGAAAAGAACAGCAACAACATAGCACAAACCTGCATTCCATAATGCTGGGGTCAAAACTAGAGATCCATCATTTGGAAGTGGCTTAGTGGGAAACTCCAGCCTATAGTCTGTAACCCATGGAGCAAGTTGTATTTGTGATGAAAACCATATTGCTAATGGAAAGCCCTCTTCACTAAGCATGGCACAAAATGGGAACACTGGTCTGCACCTGTAATAAGTTCAGGAAATGGGAGAAGAAAAACAGGTAGCCTGGATATCTGGATGGACTTGGACAAAACCATGGGTCACGCAGAAGTTAAGCAGACCTGAACATCACTGTCATTCTGCATTAGATCTTAGTTACTGCAAAACATCAGTGGTGTGGTTCAAATTTTAAAAAATCAGTCAGCTTTAAATGTGATGAAAGTGCATTATCTTTCCTCAAGGTCTGCAAGTTTTATTGTTGTTTTAAGATGAAGGGTGTAGTTCAGTGCAGGAATTCCCTTTCCCCAAAATCTCTAAGACTTCCATAGTTCAGCAAAGTTGCCTGAGCAGTTTCTGCTACTCGTTTCTCCTGTTGACCTCAGCAGCACAGTTTGTTTCCCCCAGCTTTGTCCATACGGCAGATTTCCAGGGGGTGTCCGCTTCATTTCCTTTGCAGGCAAACGGGCACATCTGATCTCTGTGCTCCTTACTTCTGGAAACCAGGGTATGGGGGCATCCCACACTAGTAGTGAGGAAATGCCCTTAATATTGAGCACCTTAATGCATGCATTCTCTGCTGTGGCCAGTGCTACAGCAGTGCTGAGGTGCCTTAGACCCAAGTGATTGGTGAGCTCAGCTGTAGGAGCACTCAGACCTCAGAGACACTGATTCTGAGGTAGTTACCAACCCAAATAGTGCCAACTCCACTGGCAAGCAGGCCAACAATGCCACTTGTGGTTTTCCTTTCTCTTCTCAAGCAGGAAATTCTGGCAGAGATTATTTGTGAGGTGGGATAATCAGAAGACAACAATTCTTATTTACTAATGTGATTCTGCTGCACTTGGTCTGATCTCTATCACTCAGTGACGGAATCAAGGGTGGCTCTGCCAGTCCAGTCCATCCCTTTGGGCAAAGCAGGTTTCACCCAGCCTGTTTTTTGACTTCCAGGCTCATGACATGCCTATTACAGGTTCTGACCCTTGCAAATGTCTTTCCTGCTGACAATACATACGCACTAATAATAGGCAATGCAATCTTTTTTTCCCATTTGTAGTGATTCAGGACTTTTGTAGCTACTTCAGAGTTAACTGGGTTTAGTACCAGAAGCTGTAGGCTCTTTGGACACTGGAGTTACTTTGAAAAGACCCTTTTCAATGGGTAGATCGTTTGAGACAAAATAATTGACAAAAAAGTTTGGAATGTAAATGAATGTTGCTGTTTCAATTTTGCTTTTGAAAGTTATCAACTTCTGACACCTTCCTGCTGAATGTTAGAAGATGGATGATCCTGGAGTATGATTTTCCTTTTTTTTCTCTTTCTGCAAGCTTTTACAATATCCTCAACTTCAAAAAGAAAAAAAATAAAATCAGAGATCAGAAGAAAAAGCAATTTAGCTGCTTTCTGCCTCTGACAAAGAAGATAACAAGCAAATAAACAAACAAAACCCCCTCCAAAATCTTCAAACCTGATGATGGGGGAAAACAAGGAAAACTTTTGGGGAGTCCCTTGAACACGTACATTTAGTCCTGAGCAATCACAACTGGAGAAAATGATTCATACTCTTGAAGGTGTCCTATCTGGAAGATTTGGAAAATGTGATCTTTTTTTTTTTTTTCTTTCAGTCTTGCAAAAGGATAAAGAAATGACATTTCATAACCTTAATGATCATGGTTTCACAATTTCAACTTTTTTTTTTTTTTTTTAATATTGGTGTTGCACATTTCTCCTGCCGTGCTTAGTCTCAGCACTCACTTGGTGATTCTACAGGTTTCTCTTGGTGTTGGCTTATCCAGTGTACGGTGAAGTATCTGGTTATCTCTACCCTTATTCCTTTCTGCTCCTGTGAAGCCCAAACCTAGGAGTAGCTACTGATTCTTGAAAGGATTTTACAGAAATGATGGTTGTGACAGACATTAGAACAAGGGGTAACAGCCAGAAACTGTTTCTGGAAGCTCAGGTTTGACAGTAAGAAAAATAACCTGCCCCAGGGTGGTGCAGCCACCCAGAAATATGGGAGATGTCTACCCTTGGAGGTTTCCAAAGTCTCTTACCACCATGTGTGTCATGCTGTGGGCCAGAGGGATGGGATTAGGCAGTGCAGGCCAGGAATATGCAGTGTGGTTTGCAGCCATGGAAACACATCCATCCACGCAAGGCCCAGCTGTTGATGGCAAAATTTCTGTATTCTGCCACTGAGAAATTGCCCAGGCACCACTGAACACTGAACAGTCTCCCTCTGTTCCCTGCACACACTGGTAGGCTTTCCCAAAACTGTACTCCTCCCTGAGCTGGTACTTTCTAGACTAATGCAGACAGTGACAGCAGCTCCTCCTCACCACGGCTAGGCTGCGTGAACCAAGGTCTTCTTGTGTCCCTTGTGCAGTGGGCTTCCCGTCCCCATGCAAACCAGCAACTTGCTCTTTACTGGGTGCCTGATGAGGCTGTAAGCAATGTGACCTGTCTGTGTGCGGGGACACTAATAGGTGTGTATGGAAAACAGCTAGCGTGATCCACTCACCCTTTTCACACCTGTGTCGGAAAGCGTGCATCTGACTATACAGCCAGACTTCAGGCACTGAGCTCCCTTCCTGTAGGAGCTGTGCGTATTAGTACCTAAAACCACGTTGCAATTTGTGCCACCAAACTCCCTCCTCTCCTCTCAGTTTTTATCACTCCAAGCTTTGAAGTCATCGTGATCTTTCTGCTTTCCCTCTGATGCACTGCAGCAGCCTCCAGCTTTGTATCATCATCAGTCGACCACCGCAGCTTATGGGCCAAGGTCTCTAATGACTAATAAGCTGTCTTGTGGCACCAGCTCAAACGTTTTTCTCCTTTGTCTTGGCTTATGTTTGCAGTGGCTCTGAGACTCATTATTCACTCTGGAGCTTTGCACTGTGGGGTGGAGGACAAAAGGGGGGAATGGCAGGGGATTTGCAGAGAGCTAGCACTGGCTCATGCCCTTGCTGGCTTTGCTCCCTGCCTTGGGCAAGGAAAATGCAGGTGCAACACAAGCTTTGTGGATGTGCGATGTGGCCTGAAGCACTGTCCATGCCACCCAAGCATGGACACTAAACTAGTAAGCCCCACAGCCCCTTGTCCTGTGATAACTGAGTACAGAAGCTGAGAGCACCTGCAAATCTGGGGTGTCTCAGACACAAAGGACAGATAGGAGTAGCTGAAGTTAAAAAACCCCACCAGTTTTCTACAAATGATTTAAGGAAGTCCAATCAAAGCGGCATCACCCACTCAGGCCAAACCCAAATGTAGTTGCTATTTGGGAGTTATTTCCAGCTACTAACAACCTTGACAGGTAGCAGATTATTATGCTAACGGTCTCTGCTGCTTTATGAGCTGTCAGTCCCCTGTACTGTTCCTTAGTCCCTGGAAAGTGGCTGCATCTCTACTGAAGGTAAGAGAAGTGACTAAGAAGCCCTAGATCCCGCATGGGCAGAGGTCTGAGAGTTATAAACTGAGGCAAGCCTAACACCAGTTCCTTCTGCAGCACCAGAAATGCATTTAGTCCTTCTCAGAAAAATCCAACACCACTCACTCCATGGACCTCAGAGCAGTTTGAGATCACAGATTGGACTAGCAAGGGCATTGGTGCCACCTCCACATTCACTGCTCTGTGGTGGCAAACCCATTCATAGAGTAAGCTGGAAGGATATGTCCACACATCAGGGAAAAGAATATTCAGGAGCCCAACATCTCTTTGTCTTTCCTCACCCATGGCTATGATGGTCTTTTGTCCATGGGTTAAAGGAGTAAAATGCAGCAGAAAGGCCACTCTAATCTCTGTTCTGTTGAAATAAATTTTCTGTTGAAAGGCAAGCTAACTCAAAGCAGTGATGTTAGTGCTCAGAGGTCTGAGCCCCAGGTTATAATGGCACTGCTGTACTGATCTTGCAGAGAGGGTTGGTTTGTTAGTAGACAGGATTGGGTATTGCTTCAGAATGATTTGCTCCCATATTTGCCAGAAGTTCTGGCAGCTGCTTGGAGAAATCAAACAGGCAGCAACTCCTCTGTGACCAGGACTTCCCTGGGGCAGGGCAGGACTCCATCCTCTGCACTTCGGTTCTTTTTCCTGCTGTGCAGGAGAATTTTGGGGCAGCAGTGCCCCATATTTGAAAACTCACGATGTACACTACTTTTCGCCTTCTACCTAAGATGGGTACCTTGGCCAGCCAAGACAAATCAAATTTGTCCTGCTTTGATGTAACAAGATGCACAGGCTAAAATACTAAGGCCAAGCTGATGGTCTTGGCTGCAAACCACTTGAAATTTCCAGGAGCTTGTAGATATTGCAAGTAGATACCATGTTCTCCCATTGCTCGTCTTTCTGTGTAACCCTAGTCATTTTCTCATCTTGTTTGGCCTCCAGAATTATGACAGCATGTGGGACATTAAAGCTGAGCTTGAAATCAGTGCACTTCAGAGGTCTTTCTAGGACTTGCATAACATGAGGGAAAACTGTTCAAATGGAATTTTGCTTAATTTCCATATTACAGGAGCTGTTTTCCACAGTCTTTTAAGTGAAACTGCAGGATTTCAGGGTGAATTGTTTAATAACTTTTAAGAAAAAAACCCAAAAAGTCAGTTATTTTCTAAAGAAATATTGGATTTGCAAGAGCATGGAGGGATATATTCCAAAATGTGTCATTTGGAGGAATGGGGAATCCTCTCTCTTTCTCTCTCAATTTGGTTTGGTTTGGTTTTTTTTCTGAAAAAAATTGAACCATGTGCCCACAAGGGAGTTGTGGATTGATTTTTCTCATGTTCCCATTCTTCTCCTTGATCCTGATATTTTGTTCAGATTGTACTTATCATTACGTGCCATCTTCCCAATACCAGTGGCAAAACTGATGCATGGTGTCAGTTTGGAGGCTGAGTTTGCAGACCACTGCAAGCTCTTGAGACACTGAAGTAACATTGCCAAATGGAAACATCCCGGGCTTTGACTAAAATTATTCTTATGCAAGCCAAGACAGTTTCAAAAGGAATTACAGTCACAGGAAACTGACTATGTGCCAGTGTGCTGTTTTAGACCAGTGTGATGGAGGTTGGAGGGGAATCTCCTTAGGAAATCAAGCTCCTTCAGAAAGAGAGGCTCATACCTTCTGAGTCTATGAAACCTGCTGATGTTCGGGTTTCTTTAGACCAGGATTTAAATTTTAAAATTGGAAAAAAAAAAAAAAAAAAAAAGAGCTTGTGGCTTGGTGCAATTTGCAGCTAATTGGACCTTCTCAAATAGCAAGTGAATAAGCAAAAGGTCAGAGAAAGAACTTGTTTCTTGTGTAATAACAAGAACCATTGTGGGATAACACAGTCCTCTCCTGTTCCAAATGATGACTTAGTCCTGTTTTGGCACAAACCTGCATCCTTCACTGGCAATTAATTTGCCTCTTAAAAGAGGGTGGCTGACCCCAGCTATTGTGGGCCATAAGATTTGGATCCCTGTGCTTCTTTCAAGCACAGAAGGAATGTGCATATGGCTTGTCTGTCTGCCTGGCAGCTCTTTGTTATCTGTTTGAGTGGAAAGGCAGCATGGAGGTGCCTAGCAGAGCCGGCGATACTGACAAGGATCACTACACCTGCAAGGATCACTGTCCCTGCACAGCAAATCCAGTTGAACTACCAACAAACTCTGAGCTTTGAGCAAGGAGGGCAGGACTTGAGCTTTGCTGTCAGGCTAATTATGATGGCTGCTTCCTTTTAAGTGGTGTTCGTACAGACAGGTTTCCATTCTGCTGCTGCTGTGCATGCTCTGCATATTTAAATGAGCCTTGCTGGACCCCTCTGCGAGACTGCTGACAAACTCGTTGCTCTCCCTCCTTCGCAAATTGGTGCAGAGACTGACTTGCTGTGAACCCTCTCTGCGTGTGATAAGCAGGCACTAGCCATGGTGAGAACGAATAAGTTCTTGAGCAGATGAGACCACACGTTTCCAGGATGATAAAGAGAGCTGTGATTTTTTCCCCATGAGATTCCATTATAACACAGAAGAGTGGAGGACTTGTGCTCTATGGTGGATTAGTGTGGAATCTGTACAAAAGGCTTTATCTAGTCCTC
>NW_027438073.1:0-35895 GCF_965140245.1 Athene noctua
CGAAAACGTGTACGTTTGCACTTCCCCGCCACAGGGAAGCTGCTAGCCGGGAATTCTCTGCCTGGTTCTACCCGCTGCCCGGAACGCTACGCAGGGCAAAAGCGGTTCTCGTCCTCCGTGCTTGCTTTTTCTCAGAAAGAGCCGTGGTGTGCGTTTTCGCCGGCAAACGCGTTTTCGGCCGAAAACGTGTACGTTTGCACTTCCCCGCCACAGGGAAGCTGCTAGCCGGGAATTCTCTGCCTGGTTCTACCCGCTGCCCGGAACGCTATGCAGGGCAAAAGCGGTTCTCGTCCTCCGTGCTTGCTTTTTCTCAGAAAGAGCCGTGGTGTGCGTTTTCGCCGGAAAACGCGTTTTCGGCCGAAAACGTGTACGTTTGCACTTCCCCGCCACAGGGAAGCTGCTAGCCGGGAATTCTCTGCCTGGTTCTACCCGCTGCCCGGAACGCTACGCAGGGCAAAAGCGGTTCTCGTCCTCCGTGCTTGCTTTTTCTCAGAAAGAGCCGTGGTGTGCGTTTTCGCCGGAAAACGCGTTTTCGGCCGAAAACGTGTACCTTTGCACTTCCCCGCCACAGGGAAGCTGCTAGCCGGGAATTCTCTGCCTGGTTCTACCCGCTGCCCGGAACGCTACGCAGGGCAAAAGCGGTTCTCGTCCTCCGTGCTTGCTTTTTCTCAGAAAGAGCCGTGGTGTGCGTTTTCGCCGGAAAACGCGTTTTCGGCCGAAAACGTGTACCTTTGCACTTCCCCGCCACAGGGAAGCTGCTAGCCGGGAATTCTCTGCCTGGTTCTACCCGCTGCCCGGAACGCTACGCAGGGCAAAAGCGGTTCTCGTCCTCCGTGCTTGCTTTTTCTCAGAAAGATCCGTGGTGTGCGATTTCGCCGGAAAACGCGTTTTCGACCGAAAACGTGTACGTTTGCACTTCCCCGCCACAGGGAAGCTGCTAGCCGGGAATTCTCTGCCTGGTTCTACCCGCTGCCCGGAACGCTACGCAGGGCAAAAGCGGTTCTCGTCCTCCGTGCTTGCTTTTTCTCAGAAAGAGCCGTGGTGTGCGTTTTCGCCGGAAAACGCGTTTTCGGCCGAAAACGTGTACGTTTGCACTTCCCCGCCACAGGGAAGCTGCTAGCCGGGAATTCTCTGCCTGGTTCTACCCGCTGCCCGGAACGCTACGCAGGGCAAAAGCGGTTCTCGTCCTCCGTGCTTGCTTTTTCTCAGAAAGAGCCGTGGTGTGCGCTTTCGCCGGAAAACGCGTTTTCGGCCGAAAACGTGTACCTTTGCACTTCCCCGCCACAGGGAAGCTGCTAGCCGGGAATTCTCTGCCTGGTTCTACCCGCTGCCCGGAACGCTACGCAGGGCAAAAGCGGTTCTCGTCCTCCGTGCTTGCTTTTTCTCAGAAAGAGCCGTGGTGTGCGTTTTCGCCGGAAAATGCGTTTTCGGCCGAAAACGTGTACGTTTGCACTTCCCCGCCACAGGGAAGCTGCTAGCCGGGAATTCTCTGCCTGGTTCTACCCGCTGCCCGGAACGCTACGCAGGGCAAAAGCGGTTCTCGTCCTCCGTGCTTGCTTTTTCTCAGAAAGAGCCGTGGTGTGCGATTTCGCCGGAAAACGCGTTTTCGGCCGAAAACGTGTACGTTTGCACTTCCCCGCCACAGGGAAGCTGCTAGCCGGGAATTCTCTGCCTGGTTCTACCCGCTGCCCGGAACGCTACGCAGGGCAAAAGCGGTTCTCGTCCTCCGTGCTTGCTTTTTCTCAGAAAGAGCCGTGGTGTGCGCTTTCGCCGGAAAACGCGTTTTCGGTCGAAAACGTGTACCTTTGCACTTCCCCGCCACAGGGAAGCTGCTAGCCGGGAATTCTCTGCCTGGTTCTACCCGCTGCCCGGAACGCTACGCAGGGCAAAAGCGGTTCTCGTCCTCCGTGCTTGCTTTTTCTCAGAAAGAGCCGTGGTGTGCGTTTTCGCCGGAAAACGCGTTTTCGGCCGAAAACGTGTACGTTTGCACTTCCCCGCCACAGGGAAGCTGCTAGCCGGGAATTCTCTGCCTGGTTCTACCCGCTGCCCGGAACGCTACGCAGGGCAAAAGCGGTTCTCGTCCTCCGTGCTTGCTTTTTCTCAGAAAGAGCCGTGGTGTGCGATTTCGCCGGAAAACGCGTTTTCGACCGAAAACGTGTACGTTTGCACTTCCCCGCCACAGGGAAGCTGCTAGCCGGGAATTCTCTGCCTGGTTCTACCCGCTGCCCGGAACGCTACGCAGGGCAAAAGCGGTTCTCGTCCTCCGTGCTTGCTTTTTCTCAGAAAGAGCCGTGGTGTGCGTTTTCGCCGGAAAACGCGTTTTCGGCCGAAAACGTGTACGTTTGCACTTCCCCGCCACAGGGAAGCTGCTAGCCGGGAATTCTCTGCCTGGTTCTACCCGCTGCCCGGAACGCTACGCAGGGCAAAAGCGGTTCTCGTCCTCCGTGCTTGCTTTTTCTCAGAAAGAGCCGTGGTGTGCGCTTTCGCCGGAAAACGCGTTTTCGGCCGAAAACGTGTACGTTTGCACTTCCCCGCCACAGGGAAGCTGCTAGCCGGGAATTCTCTGCCTGGTTCTACCCGCTGCCCGGAACGCTACGCAGGGCAAAAGCGGTTCTCGTCCTCCGTGCTTGCTTTTTCTCAGAAAGAGCCGTGGTGTGCGTTTTCGCCGGAAAACGCGTTTTCGGCCGAAAACGTGTACGTTTGCACTTCCCCGCCACAGGGAAGCTGCTAGCCGGGAATTCTCTGCCTGGTTCTACCCGCTGCCCGGAACGCTACGCAGGGCAAAAGCGGTTCTCGTCCTCCGTGCTTGCTTTTTCTCAGAAAGAGCCGTGGTGTGCGTTTTCGCCGGCAAACGCGTTTTCGGCCGAAAACGTGTACGTTTGCACTTCCCCGCCACAGGGAAGCTGCTAGCCGGGAATTCTCTGCCTGGTTCTACCCGCTGCCCGGAACGCTATGCAGGGCAAAAGCGGTTCTCGTCCTCCGTGCTTGCTTTTTCTCAGAAAGAGCCGTGGTGTGCGTTTTCGCCGGAAAACGCGTTTTCGGCCGAAAACGTGTACCTTTGCACTTCCCCGCCACAGGGAAGCTGCTAGCCGGGAATTCTCTGCCTGGTTCTACCCGCTGCCCGGAACGCTACGCAGGGCAAAAGCGGTTCTCGTCCTCCGTGCTTGCTTTTTCTCAGAAAGAGCCGTGGTGTGCGTTTTCGCCGGAAAACGCGTTTTCGGCCGAAAACGTGTACCTTTGCACTTCCCCGCCACAGGGAAGCTGCTAGCCGGGAATTCTCTGCCTGGTTCTACCCGCTGCCCGGAACGCTACGCAGGGCAAAAGCGGTTCTCGTCCTCCGTGCTTGCTTTTTCTCAGAAAGAGCCGTGGTGTGCGTTTTCGCCGGAAAACGCGTTTTCGGCCGAAAACGTGTACCTTTGCACTTCCCCGCCACAGGGAAGCTGCTAGCCGGGAATTCTCTGCCTGGTTCTACCCGCTGCCCGGAACGCTACGCAGGGCAAAAGCGGTTCTCGTCCTCCGTGCTTGCTTTTTCTCAGAAAGATCCGTGGTGTGCGATTTCGCCGGAAAACGCGTTTTCGACCGAAAACGTGTACGTTTGCACTTCCCCGCCACAGGGAAGCTGCTAGCCGGGAATTCTCTGCCTGGTTCTACCCGCTGCCCGGAACGCTACGCAGGGCAAAAGCGGTTCTCGTCCTCCGTGCTTGCTTTTTCTCAGAAAGAGCCGTGGTGTGCGTTTTCGCCGGAAAACGCGTTTTCGGCCGAAAACGTGTACGTTTGCACTTCCCCGCCACAGGGAAGCTGCTAGCCGGGAATTCTCTGCCTGGTTCTACCCGCTGCCCGGAACGCTACGCAGGGCAAAAGCGGTTCTCGTCCTCCGTGCTTGCTTTTTCTCAGAAAGAGCCGTGGTGTGCGCTTTCGCCGGAAAACGCGTTTTCGGCCGAAAACGTGTACCTTTGCACTTCCCCGCCACAGGGAAGCTGCTAGCCGGGAATTCTCTGCCTGGTTCTACCCGCTGCCCGGAACGCTACGCAGGGCAAAAGCGGTTCTCGTCCTCCGTGCTTGCTTTTTCTCAGAAAGAGCCGTGGTGTGCGTTTTCGCCGGAAAACGCGTTTTCGGCCGAAAACGTGTACGTTTGCACTTCCCCGCCACAGGGAAGCTGCTAGCCGGGAATTCTCTGCCTGGTTCTACCCGCTGCCCGGAACGCTACGCAGGGCAAAAGCGGTTCTCGTCCTCCGTGCTTGCTTTTTCTCAGAAAGAGCCGTGGTGTGCGTTTTGGCCGGAAAACGCGTTTTCGGCCGAAAACGTGTACGTTTGCACTTCCCCGCCACAGGGAAGCTGCTAGCCGGGAATTCTCTGCCTGGTTCTACCCGCTGCCCGGAACGCTACGCAGGGCAAAAGCGGTTCTCGTCCTCCGTGCTTGCTTTTTCTCAGAAAGAGCCGTGGTGTGCGTTTTCGCCGGAAAACGCGTTTTCGGCCGAAAACGTGTACGTTTGCACTTCCCCGCCACAGGGAAGCTGCTAGCCGGGAATTCTCTGCCTGGTTCTACCCGCTGCCCGGAACGCTACGCAGGGCAAAAGCGGTTCTCGTCCTCCGTGCTTGCTTTTTCTCAGAAAGAGCCGTGGTGTGCGTTTTCGCCGGAAAACGCGTTTTCGGCCGAAAACGTGTACGTTTGCACTTCCCCGCCACAGGGAAGCTGCTAGCCGGGAATTCTCTGCCTGGTTCTACCCGCTGCCCGGAACGCTACGCAGGGCAAAAGCGGTTCTCGTCCTCCGTGCTTGCTTTTTCTCAGAAAGAGCCGTGGTGTGCGTTTTCGCCGGAAAACGCGTTTTCGGCCGAAAACGTGTACGTTTGCACTTCCCCGCCACAGGGAAGCTGCTAGCCGGGAATTCTCTGCCTGGTTCTACCCGCTGCCCGGAACGCTACGCAGGGCAAAAGCGGTTCTCGTCCTCCGTGCTTGCTTTTTCTCAGAAAGAGCCGTGGTGTGCGTTTTCGCCGGAAAACGCGTTTTCGGCCGAAAACGTGTACGTTTGCACTTCCCCGCCACAGGGAAGCTGCTAGCCGGGAATTCTCTGCCTGGTTCTACCCGCTGCCCGGAACGCTACGCAGGGCAAAAGCGGTTCTCGTCCTCCGTGCTTGCTTTTTCTCAGAAAGAGCCGTGGTGTGCGTTTTCGCCGGAAAACGCGTTTTCGGCCGAAAACGTGTACGTTTGCACTTCCCCGCCACAGGGAAGCTGCTAGCCGGGAATTCTCTGCCTGGTTCTACCCGCTGCCCGGAACGCTACGCAGGGCAAAAGCGGTTCTCGTCCTCCGTGCTTGCTTTTTCTCAGAAAGAGCCGTGGTGTGCGTTTTCGCCGGAAAACGCGTTTTCGGCCGAAAACGTGTACGTTTGCACTTCCCCGCCACAGGGAAGCTGCTAGCCGGGAATTCTCTGCCTGGTTCTACCCGCTGCCCGGAACGCTACGCAGGGCAAAAGCGGTTCTCGTCCTCCGTGCTTGCTTTTTCTCAGAAAGAGCCGTGGTGTGCGTTTTCGCCGGAAAACGCGTTTTCGGCCGAAAACGTGTACGTTTGCACTTCCCCGCCACAGGGAAGCTGCTAGCCGGGAATTCTCTGCCTGGTTCTACCCGCTGCCCGGAACGCTACGCAGGGCAAAAGCGGTTCTCGTCCTCCGTGCTTGCTTTTTCTCAGAAAGAGCCGTGGTGTGCGTTTTCGCCGGAAAACGCGTTTTCGGCCGAAAACGTGTACGTTTGCACTTCCCCGCCACAGGGAAGCTGCTAGCCGGGAATTCTCTGCCTGGTTCTACCCGCTGCCCGGAACGCTACGCAGGGCAAAAGCGGTTCTCGTCCTCCGTGCTTGCTTTTTCTCAGAAAGAGCCGTGGTGTGCGTTTTCGCCGTAAAACGCGTTTTCGGCCGAAAACGTGTACGTTTGCACTTCCCCGCCACAGGGAAGCTGCTAGCCGGGAATTCTCTGCCTGGTTCTACCCGCTGCCCGGAACGCTACGCAGGGCAAAAGCGGTTCTCGTCCTCCGTGCTTGCTTTTTCTCAGAAAGAGCCGTGGTGTGCGCTTTCGCCGGAAAACGCGTTTTCGGCCGAAAACGTGTACCTTTGCACTTCCCCGCCACAGGGAAGCTGCTAGCCGGGAATTCTCTGCCTGGTTCTACCCGCTGCCCGGAACGCTACGCAGGGCAAAAGCGGTTCTCGTCCTCCGTGCTTGCTTTTTCTCAGAAAGAGCCGTGGTGTGCGTTTTCGCCGGAAAATGCGTTTTCGGCCGAAAACGTGTACGTTTGCACTTCCCCGCCACAGGGAAGCTGCTAGCCGGGAATTCTCTGCCTGGTTCTACCCGCTGCCCGGAACGCTACGCAGGGCAAAAGCGGTTCTCGTCCTCCGTGCTTGCTTTTTCTCAGAAAGAGCCGTGGTGTGCGATTTCGCCGGAAACGCGTTTTCGACCGAAAACGTGTACGTTTGCACTTCCCCGCCACAGGGAAGCTGCTAGCCGGGAATTCTCTGCCTGGTTCTACCCGCTGCCCGGAACGCTACGCAGGGCAAAAGCGGTTCTCGTCCTCCGTGCTTGCTTTTTCTCAGAAAGAGCCGTGGTGTGCGTTTTCGCCGGAAAACGCGTTTTCGGCCGAAAACGTGTACCTTTGCACTTCCCCGCCACAGGGAAGCTGCTAGCCGGGAATTCTCTGCCTGGTTCTACCCGCTGCCCGGAACGCTACGCAGGGCAAAAGCGGTTCTCGTCCTCCGTGCTTGCTTTTTCTCAGAAAGAGCCGTGGTGTGCGTTTTCGCCGGAAAACGCGTTTTCGGCCGAAAACGTGTACGTTTGCACTTCCCCGCCACAGGGAAGCTGCTAGCCGGGAATTCTCTGCCTGGTTCTACCCGCTGCCCGGAACGCTACGCAGGGCAAAAGCGGTTCTCGTCCTCCGTGCTTGCTTTTTCTCAGAAAGAGCCGTGGTGTGCGCTTTCGCCGGAAAACGCGTTTTCGGCCGAAAACGTGTACGTTTGCACTTCCCCGCCACAGGGAAGCTGCTAGCCGGGAATTCTCTGCCTGGTTCTACCCGCTGCCCGGAACGCTACGCAGGGCAAAAGCGGTTCTCGTCCTCCGTGCTTGCTTTTTCTCAGAAAGAGCCGTGGTGTGCGTTTTCGCCGGAAAACGCGTTTTCGGCCGAAAACGTGTACGTTTGCACTTCCCCGCCACAGGGAAGCTGCTAGCCGGGAATTCTCTGCCTGGTTCTACCCGCTGCCCGGAACGCTACGCAGGGCAAAAGCGGTTCTCGTCCTCCGTGCTTGCTTTTTCTCAGAAAGAGCCGTGGTGTGCGTTTTCGCCGGAAAACGCGTTTTCGGCCGAAAACGTGTACGTTTGCACTTCCCCGCCACAGGGAAGCTGCTAGCCGGGAATTCTCTGCCTGGTTCTACCCGCTGCCCGGAACGCTATGCAGGGCAAAAGCGGTTCTCGTCCTCCGTGCTTGCTTTTTCTCAGAAAGAGCCGTGGTGTGCGTTTTCGCCGGAAAACGCGTTTTCGGCCGAAAACGTGTACGTTTGCACTTCCCCGCCACAGGGAAGCTGCTAGCCGGGAATTCTCTGCCTGGTTCTACCCGCTGCCCGGAACGCTACGCAGGGCAAAAGCGGTTCTCGTCCTCCGTGCTTGCTTTTTCTCAGAAAGAGCCGTGGTGTGCGTTTTCGCCGGAAAACGCGTTTTCGGCCGAAAACGTGTACGTTTGCACTTCCCCGCCACAGGGAAGCTGCTAGCCGGGAATTCTCTGCCTGGTTCTACCCGCTGCCCGGAACGCTACGCAGGGCAAAAGCGGTTCTCGTCCTCCGTGCTTGCTTTTTCTCAGAAAGAGCCGTGGTGTGCGTTTTCACCGTAAAACGCGTTTTCGGCCGAAAACGTGTACGTTTGCACTTCCCCGCCACAGGGAAGCTGCTAGCCGGGAATTCTCTGCCTGGTTCTACCCGCTGCCCGGAACGCTACGCAGGGCAAAAGCGGTTCTCGTCCTTCGTGCTTGCTTTTTCTCAGAAAGAGCCGTGGTGTGCGTTTTCGCCGGAAAACGCGTTTTCGGCCGAAAACGTGTACGTTTGCACTTCCCCGCCACAGGGAAGCTGCTAGCCGGGAATTCTCTGCCTGGTTCTACCCGCTGCCCGGAACGCTACGCAGGGCAAAAGCGGTTCTCGTCCTCCGTGCTTGCTTTTTCTCAGAAAGAGCCGTGGTGTGCGTTTTCGCCGGAAAACGCGTTTTCGGCCGAAAACGTGTACGTTTGCACTTCCCCGCCACAGGGAAGCTGCTAGCCGGGAATTCTCTGCCTGGTTCTACCCGCTGCCCGGAACGCTACGCAGGGCAAAAGCGGTTCTCGTCCTCCGTGCTTGCTTTTTCTCAGAAAGAGCCGTGGTGTGCGTTTTCGCCGGAAAACGCGTTTTCGGCCGAAAACGTGTACGTTTGCACTTCCCCGCCACAGGGAAGCTGCTAGCCGGGAATTCTCTGCCTGGTTCTACCCGCTGCCCGGAACTCTACGCAGGGCAAAAGCGGTTCTCGTCCTCCGTGCTTGCTTTTTCTCAGAAAGAGCCGTGGTGTGCGTTTTCGCCGGAAAACGCGTTTTCGGCCGAAAACGTGTACGTTTGCACTTCCCCGCCACAGGGAAGCTGCTAGCCGGGAATTCTCTGCCTGGTTCTACCCGCTGCCCGGAACGCTACGCAGGGCAAAAGCGGTTCTCGTCCTCCGTGCTTGCTTTTTCTCAGAAAGAGCCGTGGTGTGCGTTTTCGCCGGAAAACGCGTTTTCGGCCGAAAACGTGTACGTTTGCACTTCCCCGCCACAGGGAAGCTGCTAGCCGGGAATTCTCTGCCTGGTTCTACCCGCTGCCCGGAACGCTACGCAGGGCAAAAGCGGTTCTCGTCCTCCGTGCTTGCTTTTTCTCAGAAAGAGCCGTGGTGTGCGTTTTCGCCGGAAAACGCGTTTTCGGCCGAAAACGTGTACGTTTGCACTTCCCCGCCACAGGGAAGCTGCTAGCCGGGAATTCTCTGCCTGGTTCTACCCGCTGCCCGGAACGCTACGCAGGGCAAAAGCGGTTCTCGTCCTCCGTGCTTGCTTTTTCTCAGAAAGAGCCGTGGTGTGCGTTTTCGCCGGAAAACGCGTTTTCGGCCGAAAACGTGTACGTTTGCACTTCCCCGCCACAGGGAAGCTGCTAGCCGGGAATTCTCTGCCTGGTTCTACCCGCTGCCCGGAACGCTACGCAGGGCAAAAGCGGTTCTCGTCCTCCGTGCTTGCTTTTTCTCAGAAAGAGCCGTGGTGTGCGTTTTCGCCGGAAAACGCGTTTTCGGCCGAAAACGTGTACGTTTGCACTTCCCCGCCACAGGGAAGCTGCTAGCCGGGAATTCTCTGCCTGGTTCTACCCGCTGCCCGGAACGCTACGCAGGGCAAAAGCGGTTCTCGTCCTCCGTGCTTGCTTTTTCTCAGAAAGAGCCGTGGTGTGCGTTTTCGCCGGAAAACGCGTTTTCGGCCGAAAACGTGTACGTTTGCACTTCCCCGCCACAGGGAAGCTGCTAGCCGGGAATTCTCTGCCTGGTTCTACCCGCTGCCCGGAACGCTACGCAGGGCAAAAGCGGTTCTCGTCCTCCGTGCTTGCTTTTTCTCAGAAAGAGCCGTGGTGTGCGTTTTCGCCGGAAAACGCGTTTTCGGCCGAAAACGTGTACGTTTGCACTTCCCCGCCACAGGGAAGCTGCTAGCCGGGAATTCTCTGCCTGGTTCTACCCGCTGCCCGGAACGCTACGCAGGGCAAAAGCGGTTCTCGTCCTCCGTGCTTGCTTTTTCTCAGAAAGAGCCGTGGTGTGCGTTTTCGCCGGAAAACGCGTTTTCGGCCGAAAACGTGTACGTTTGCACTTCCCCGCCACAGGGAAGCTGCTAGCCGGGAATTCTCTGCCTGGTTCTACCCGCTGCCCGGAACGCTACGCAGGGCAAAAGCGGTTCTCGTCCTCCGTGCTTGCTTTTTCTCAGAAAGAGCCGTGGTGTGCGTTTTCGCCGGAAAACGCGTTTTCGGCCGAAAACGTGTACGTTTGCACTTCCCCGCCACAGGGAAGCTGCTAGCCGGGAATTCTCTGCCTGGTTCTTACCCGCTGCCCGGAACGCTACGCAGGGCAAAAGCGGTTCTCGTCCTCCGTGCTTGCTTTTTCTCAGAAAGAGCCGTGGTGTGCGTTTTCGCCGGCAAACGCGTTTTCGGCCGAAAACGTGTACGTTTGCACTTCCCCGCCACAGGGAAGCTGCTAGCCGGGAATTCTCTGCCTGGTTCTACCCGCTGCCCGGAACGCTACGCAGGGCAAAAGCGGTTCTCGTCCTCCGTGCTTGCTTTTTCTCAGAAAGAGCCGTGGTGTGCGTTTTCGCCGGAAAACGCGTTTTCGGCCGAAAACGTGTACGTTTGCACTTCCCCGCCACAGGGAAGATGCTAGCCGGGAATTCTCTGCCTGGTTCTACCCGCTGCCCGGAACGCTACGCAGGGCAAAAGCGGTTCTCGTCCTCCGTGCTTGCTTTTTCTCAGAAAGAGCCGTGGTGTGCGTTTTCGCCGTAAAACGCGTTTTCGGCCGAAAACGTGTACGTTTGCACTTCCCCGCCACAGGGAAGCTGCTAGCCGGGAATTCTCTGCCTGGTTCTACCCGCTGCCCGGAACGCTACGCAGGGCAAAAGCGGTTCTCGTCCTCCGTGCTTGCTTTTTCTCAGAAAGAGCCGTGGTGTGCGTTTTCGCCGTAAAACGCGTTTTCGGCCGAAAACGTGTACGCTTGCACTTCCCCGCCACAGGGAAGCTGCTAGCCGGGAATTCTCTGCCTGGTTCTACCCGCTGCCCGGAACGCTACGCAGGGCAAAAGCGGTTCTCGTCCTCCGTGCTTGCTTTTTCTCAGAAAGAGCCGTGGTGTGCGTTTTCGCCGGAAAACGCGTTTTCGGCCGAAAACGTGTACGTTTGCACTTCCCCGCCACAGGGAAGCTGCTAGCCGGGAATTCTCTGCCTGGTTCTACCCGCTGCCCGGAACGCTACGCAGGGCAAAAGCGGTTCTCGTCCTCCGTGCTTGCTTTTTCTCAGAAAGAGCCGTGGTGTGCGTTTTCGCCGGAAAACGCGTTTTCGGTCGAAAACGTGTACCTTTGCACTTCCCCGCCACAGGGAAGCTGCTAGCCGGGAATTCTCTGCCTGGTTCTACCCGCTGCCCGGAACGCTACGCAGGGCAAAAGCGGTTCTCGTCCTCCGTGCTTGCTTTTTCTCAGAAAGAGCCGTGGTGTGCGTTTTCGCCGGAAAACGCGTTTTCGGCCGAAAACGTGTACGTTTGCACTTCCCCGCCACAGGGAAGCTGCTAGCCGGGAATTCTCTGCCTGGTTCTACCCGCTGCCCGGAACGCTACGCAGGGCAAAAGCGGTTCTCGTCCTCCGTGCTTGCTTTTTCTCAGAAAGAGCCGTGGTGTGCGCTTTCGCCGGAAAACGCGTTTTCGGCCGAAAACGTGTACGTTTGCACTTCCCCGCCACAGGGAAGCTGCTAGCCGGGAATTCTCTGCCTGGTTCTACCCGCTGCCCGGAACGCTACGCAGGGCAAAAGCGGTTCTCGTCCTCCGTGCTTGCTTTTTCTCAGAAAGAGCCGTGGTGTGCGTTTTCGCCGGAAAACGCGTTTTCGGCCGAAAACGTGTACGTTTGCACTTCCCCGCCACAGGGAAGCTGCTAGCCGGGAATTCTCTGCCTGGTTCTACCCGCTGCCCGGAACGCTACGCAGGGCAAAAGCGGTTCTCGTCCTCCGTGCTTGCTTTTTCTCAGAAAGAGCCGTGGTGTGCGTTTTCGCCGGAAAACGCGTTTTCGGCCGAAAACGTGTACGTTTGCACTTCCCCGCCACAGGGAAGCTGCTAGCCGGGAATTCTCTGCCTGGTTCTACCCGCTGCCCGGAACGCTACGCAGGGCAAAAGCGGTTCTCGTCCTCCGTGCTTGCTTTTTCTCAGAAAGAGCCGTGGTGTGCGTTTTCGCCGGCAAACGCGTTTTCGGCCGAAAACGTGTACGTTTGCACTTCCCCGCCACAGGGAAGCTGCTAGCCGGGAATTCTCTGCCTGGTTCTACCCGCTGCCCGGAACGCTACGCAGGGCAAAAGCGGTTCTCGTCCTCCGTGCTTGCTTTTTCTCAGAAAGAGCCGTGGTGTGCGTTTTCGCCGGCAAACGCGTTTTCGGCCGAAAACGTGTACGTTTGCACTTCCCCGCCACAGGGAAGCTGCTAGCCGGGAATTCTCTGCCTGGTTCTACCCGCTGCCCGGAACGCTACGCAGGGCAAAAGCGGTTCTCGTCCTCCGTGCTTGCTTTTTCTCAGAAAGAGCCGTGGTGTGCGTTTTCGCCGGCAAACGCGTTTTCGGCCGAAAACGTGTACGTTTGCACTTCCCCGCCACAGGGAAGCTGCTAGCCGGGAATTCTCTGCCTGGTTCTACCCGCTGCCCGGAACGCTACGCAGGGCAAAAGCGGTTCTCGTCCTCCGTGCTTGCTTTTTCTCAGAAAGAGCCGTGGTGTGCGTTTTCGCCGGAAAACGCGTTTTCGGCCGAAAACGTGTACGTTTGCACTTCCCCGCCACAGGGAAGATGCTAGCCGGGAATTCTCTGCCTGGTTCTACCCGCTGCCCGGAACGCTACGCAGGGCAAAAGCGGTTCTCGTCCTCCGTGCTTGCTTTTTCTCAGAAAGAGCCGTGGTGTGCGTTTTCGCCGTAAAACGCGTTTTCGGCCGAAAACGTGTACGTTTGCACTTCCCCGCCACAGGGAAGCTGCTAGCCGGGAATTCTCTGCCTGGTTCTACCCGCTGCCCGGAACGCTACGCAGGGCAAAAGCGGTTCTCGTCCTCCGTGCTTGCTTTTTCTCAGAAAGAGCCGTGGTGTGCGTTTTCGCCGTAAAACGCGTTTTCGGCCGAAAACGTGTACGCTTGCACTTCCCCGCCACAGGGAAGCTGCTAGCCGGGAATTCTCTGCCTGGTTCTACCCGCTGCCCGGAACGCTACGCAGGGCAAAAGCGGTTCTCGTCCTCCGTGCTTGCTTTTTCTCAGAAAGAGCCGTGGTGTGCGTTTTCGCCGTAAAACGCGTTTTCGGCCGAAAACGTGTACGTTTGCACTTCCCCGCCACAGGGAAGCTGCTAGCCGGGAATTCTCTGCCTGGTTCTACCCGCTGCCCGGAACGCTACGCAGGGCAAAAGCGGTTCTCGTCCTCCGTGCTTGCTTTTTCTCAGAAAGAGCCGTGGTGTGCGATTTCGCCGGAAAACGCGTTTTCGACCGAAAACGTGTACGTTTGCACTTCCCCGCCACAGGGAAGCTGCTAGCCGGGAATTCTCTGCCTGGTTCTACCCGCTGCCCGGAACGCTACGCAGGGCAAAAGCGGTTCTCGTCCTCCGTGCTTGCTTTTTCTCAGAAAGAGCCGTGGTGTGCGCTTTCGCCGGAAAACGCGTTTTCGGTCGAAAACGTGTACGTTTGCACTTCCCCGCCACAGGGAAGCTGCTAGCCGGGAATTCTCTGCCTGGTTCTACCCGCTGCCCGGAACGCTACGCAGGGCAAAAGCGGTTCTCGTCCTCCGTGCTTGCTTTTTCTCAGAAAGAGCCGTGGTGTGCGATTTCGCCGGAAAACGCGTTTTCGACCGAAAACGTGTACGTTTGCACTTCCCCGCCACAGGGAAGCTGCTAGCCGGGAATTCTCTGCCTGGTTCTACCCGCTGCCCGGAACGCTACGCAGGGCAAAAGCGGTTCTCGTCCTCCGTGCTTGCTTTTTCTCAGAAAGAGCCGTGGTGTGCGTTTTCGCCGGAAAACGCGTTTTCGGCCGAAAACGTGTACGTTTGCACTTCCCCGCCACAGGGAAGCTGCTAGCCGGGAATTCTCTGCCTGGTTCTACCCGCTGCCCGGAACGCTACGCAGGGCAAAAGCGGTTCTCGTCCTCCGTGCTTGCTTTTTCTCAGAAAGAGCCGTGGTGTGCGTTTTCGCCGGAAAACGTGTTTTCGGCCGAAAACGTGTACGTTTGCACTTCCCCGCCACAGGGAAGCTGCTAGCCGGGAATTCTCTCCCTGGTTCTACCCGCTGCCCGGAACGCTACGCAGGGCAAAAGCGGTTCTCGTCCTCCGTGCTTGCTTTTTCTCAGAAAGAGCCGTGGTGTGCGCTTTCGCCGGAAAACGCGTTTTCGGCCGAAAACGTGTACGTTTGCACTTCCCCGCCACAGGGAAGCTGCTAGCCGGGAATTCTCTCCCTGGTTCTACCCGCTGCCCGGAACGCTACGCAGGGCAAAAGCGGTTCTCGTCCTCCGTGCTTGCTTTTTCTCAGAAAGAGCCGTGGTGTGCGCTTTCGCCGGAAAACGCGTTTTCGGCCGAAAACGTGTACCTTTGCACTTCCCCGCCACAGGGAAGCTGCTAGCCGGGAATTCTCTGCCTGGTTCTACCCGCTGCCCGGAACGCTACGCAGGGCAAAAGCGGTTCTCGTCCTCCGTGCTTGCTTTTTCTCAGAAAGAGCCGTGGTGTGCGTTTTCGCCGGAAAACGCGTTTTCGGCCGAAAACGTGTACGTTTGCACTTCCCCGCCACAGGGAAGCTGCTAGCCGGGAATTCTCTGCCTGGTTCTACCCGCTGCCCGGAACGCTACGCAGGGCAAAAGCGGTTCTCGTCCTCCGTGCTTGCTTTTTCTCAGAAAGAGCCGTGGTGTGCGTTTTCGCCGGAAAACGCGTTTTCGGCCGAAAACGTGTACGTTTGCACTTCCCCGCCACAGGGAAGCTGCTAGCCGGGAATTCTCTGCCTGGTTCTACCCGCTGCCCGGAACGCTACGCAGGGCAAAAGCGGTTCTCGTCCTCCGTGCTTGCTTTTTCTCAGAAAGAGCCGTGGTGTGCGTTTTCGCCGGAAAACGCGTTTTCGGCCGAAAACGTGTACGTTTGCACTTCCCCGCCACAGGGAAGCTGCTAGCCGGGAATTCTCTGCCTGGTTCTACCCGCTGCCCGGAACGCTACGCAGGGCAAAAGCGGTTCTCGTCCTCCGTGCTTGCTTTTTCTCAGAAAGAGCCGTGGTGTGCGTTTTCGCCGGAAAACGCGTTTTCGGCCGAAAACGTGTACGTTTGCACTTCCCCGCCACAGGGAAGCTGCTAGCCGGGAATTCTCTGCCTGGTTCTACCCGCTGCCCGGAACGCTACGCAGGGCAAAAGCGGTTCTCGTCCTCCGTGCTTGCTTTTTCTCAGAAAGAGCCGTGGTGTGCGTTTTCGCCGGAAAACGCGTTTTCGGCCGAAAACGTGTACCTTTGCACTTCCCCGCCACAGGGAAGCTGCTAGCCGGGAATTCTCTGCCTGGTTCTACCCGCTGCCCGGAACGCTACGCAGGGCAAAAGCGGTTCTCGTCCTCCGTGCTTGCTTTTTCTCAGAAAGATCCGTGGTGTGCGATTTCGCCGGAAAACGCGTTTTCGACCGAAAACGTGTACGTATGCACTTCCCCGCCACAGGGAAGCTGCTAGCCGGGAATTCTCTGCCTGGTTCTACCCGCTGCCAGGAACGCTATGCAGGGCAAAAGCGGTTCTCGTCCTCCGTGCTTGCTTTTTCTCAGAAAGAGCCGTGGTGTGCGTTTTCGCCGGAAAACGCGTTTTCGGCCCAAAACGTGTACGTTTGCACTTCCCCGCCACAGGGAAGCTGCTAGCCGGGAATTCTCTGCCTGGTTCTACCCGCTGCCCGGAACGCTATGCAGGGCAAAAGCGGTTCTCGTCCTCCGTGCTTGCTTTTTCTCAGAAAGAGCCGTGGTGTGCGTTTTCGCCGGAAAACGCGTTTTCGGCCGAAAACGTGTACGTTTGCACTTCCCCGCCACAGGGAAGCTGCTAGCCGGGAATTCTCTGCCTGGTTCTACCCGCTGCCCGGAACGCTACGCAGGGCAAAAGCGGTTCTCGTCCTCCGTGCTTGCTTTTTCTCAGAAAGAGCCGTGGTGTGCGTTTTCGCCGTAAAACGCGTTTTCGGCCGAAAACGTGTACGTTTGCACTTCCCCGCCACAGGGAAGCTGCTAGCCGGGAATTCTCTGCCTGGTTCTACCCGCTGCCCGGAACGCTACGCAGGGCAAAAGCGGTTCTCGTCCTCCGTGCTTGCTTTTTCTCAGAAAGAGCCGTGGTGTGCGTTTTCGCCGGAAAACGCGTTTTCGGCCGAAAACGTGTACGTTTGCACTTCCCCGCCACAGGGAAGCTGCTAGCCGGGAATTCTCTGCCTGGTTCTACCCGCTGCCCGGAACGCTACGCAGGGCAAAAGCGGTTCTCGTCCTCCGTGCTTGCTTTTTCTCAGAAAGAGCCGTGGTGTGCGTTTTCGCCGGAAAACGCGTTTTCGGCCGAAAACGTGTACCTTTGCACTTCCCCGCCACAGGGAAGCTGCTAGCCGGGAATTCTCTGCCTGGTTCTACCCGCTGCCCGGAACGCTACGCAGGGCAAAAGCGGTTCTCGTCCTCCGTGCTTGCTTTTTCTCAGAAAGAGCCGTGGTGTGCGCTTTCGCCGGAAAACGCGTTTTCGGCCGAAAACGTGTACGTTTGCACTTCCCCGCCACAGGGAAGCTGCTAGCCGGGAATTCTCTGCCTGGTTCTACCCGCTGCCCGGAACGCTACGCAGGGCAAAAGCGGTTCTCGTCCTCCGTGCTTGCTTTTTCTCAGAAAGAGCCGTGGTGTGCGTTTTCGCCGGAAAACGCGTTTTCGGCCGAAAACGTGTACGTTTGCACTTCCCCGCCACAGGGAAGCTGCTAGCCGGGAATTCTCTGCCTGGTTCTACCCGCTGCCCGGAACGCTACGCAGGGCAAAAGCGGTTCTCGTCCTCCGTGCTTGCTTTTTCTCAGAAAGAGCCGTGGTGTGCGTTTTCGCCGGAAAACGCGTTTTCGGCCGAAAACGTGTACGTTTGCACTTCCCCGCCACAGGGAAGCTGCTAGCCGGGAATTCTCTGCCTGGTTCTACCCGCTGCCCGGAACGCTATGCAGGGCAAAAGCGGTTCTCGTCCTCCGTGCTTGCTTTTTCTCAGAAAGAGCCGTGGTGTGCGTTTTCGCCGGAAAACGCGTTTTCGGCCGAAAACGTGTACGTTTGCACTTCCCCGCCACAGGGAAGCTGCTAGCCGGGAATTCTCTGCCTGGTTCTACCCGCTGCCCGGAACGCTACGCAGGGCAAAAGCGGTTCTCGTCCTCCGTGCTTGCTTTTTCTCAGAAAGAGCCGTGGTGTGCGTTTTCGCCGTAAAACGCGTTTTCGGCCGAAAACGTGTACGTTTGCACTTCCCCGCCACAGGGAAGCTGCTAGCCGGGAATTCTCTGCCTGGTTCTACCCGCTGCCCGGAACGCTACGCAGGGCAAAAGCGGTTCTCGTCCTCCGTGCTTGCTTTTTCTCAGAAAGAGCCGTGGTGTGCGTTTTCGCCGGAAAACGCGTTTTCGGCCGAAAACGTGTACCTTTGCACTTCCCCGCCACAGGGAAGCTGCTAGCCGGGAATTCTCTGCCTGGTTCTACCCGCTGCCCGGAACGCTACGCAGGGCAAAAGCGGTTCTCGTCCTCCGTGCTTGCTTTTTCTCAGAAAGATCCGTGGTGTGCGATTTCGCCGGAAAACGCGTTTTCGACCGAAAACGTGTACGTTTGCACTTCCCCGCCACAGGGAAGCTGCTAGCCGGGAATTCTCTGCCTGGTTCTACCCGCTGCCCGGAACGCTACGCAGGGCAAAAGCGGTTCTCGTCCTCCGTGCTTGCTTTTTCTCAGAAAGAGCCGTGGTGTGCGTTTTCGCCGGAAAACGCGTTTTCGGCCGAAAACGTGTACGTTTGCACTTCCCCGCCACAGGGAAGCTGCTAGCCGGGAATTCTCTGCCTGGTTCTACCCGCTGCCCGGAACGCTACGCAGGGCAAAAGCGGTTCTCGTCCTCCGTGCTTGCTTTTTCTCAGAAAGAGCCGTGGTGTGCGCTTTCGCCGGAAAACGCGTTTTCGGCCGAAAACGTGTACCTTTGCACTTCCCCGCCACAGGGAAGCTGCTAGCCGGGAATTCTCTGCCTGGTTCTACCCGCTGCCCGGAACGCTACGCAGGGCAAAAGCGGTTCTCGTCCTCCGTGCTTGCTTTTTCTCAGAAAGAGCCGTGGTGTGCGTTTTCGCCGGAAAACGCGTTTTCGGCCGAAAACGTGTACGTTTGCACTTCCCCGCCACAGGGAAGCTGCTAGCCGGGAATTCTCTGCCTGGTTCTACCCGCTGCCCGGAACGCTACGCAGGGCAAAAGCGGTTCTCGTCCTCCGTGCTTGCTTTTTCTCAGAAAGAGCCGTGGTGTGCGTTTTGGCCGGAAAACGCGTTTTCGGCCGAAAACGTGTACGTTTGCACTTCCCCGCCACAGGGAAGCTGCTAGCCGGGAATTCTCTGCCTGGTTCTACCCGCTGCCCGGAACGCTACGCAGGGCAAAAGCGGTTCTCGTCCTCCGTGCTTGCTTTTTCTCAGAAAGAGCCGTGGTGTGCGTTTTCGCCGGAAAACGCGTTTTCGGCCGAAAACGTGTACGTTTGCACTTCCCCGCCACAGGGAAGCTGCTAGCCGGGAATTCTCTGCCTGGTTCTACCCGCTGCCCGGAACGCTACGCAGGGCAAAAGCGGTTCTCGTCCTCCGTGCTTGCTTTTTCTCAGAAAGAGCCGTGGTGTGCGTTTTCGCCGGAAAACGCGTTTTCGGCCGAAAACGTGTACGTTTGCACTTCCCCGCCACAGGGAAGCTGCTAGCCGGGAATTCTCTGCCTGGTTCTACCCGCTGCCCGGAACGCTACGCAGGGCAAAAGCGGTTCTCGTCCTCCGTGCTTGCTTTTTCTCAGAAAGAGCCGTGGTGTGCGTTTTCGCCGGAAAACGCGTTTTCGGCCGAAAACGTGTACGTTTGCACTTCCCCGCCACAGGGAAGCTGCTAGCCGGGAATTCTCTGCCTGGTTCTACCCGCTGCCCGGAACGCTACGCAGGGCAAAAGCGGTTCTCGTCCTCCGTGCTTGCTTTTTCTCAGAAAGAGCCGTGGTGTGCGTTTTCGCCGGAAAACGCGTTTTCGGCCGAAAACGTGTACGTTTGCACTTCCCCGCCACAGGGAAGCTGCTAGCCGGGAATTCTCTGCCTGGTTCTACCCGCTGCCCGGAACGCTACGCAGGGCAAAAGCGGTTCTCGTCCTCCGTGCTTGCTTTTTCTCAGAAAGAGCCGTGGTGTGCGTTTTCGCCGGAAAACGCGTTTTCGGCCGAAAACGTGTACGTTTGCACTTCCCCGCCACAGGGAAGCTGCTAGCCGGGAATTCTCTGCCTGGTTCTACCCGCTGCCCGGAACGCTACGCAGGGCAAAAGCGGTTCTCGTCCTCCGTGCTTGCTTTTTCTCAGAAAGAGCCGTGGTGTGCGTTTTCGCCGGAAAACGCGTTTTCGGCCGAAAACGTGTACGTTTGCACTTCCCCGCCACAGGGAAGCTGCTAGCCGGGAATTCTCTGCCTGGTTCTACCCGCTGCCCGGAACGCTACGCAGGGCAAAAGCGGTTCTCGTCCTCCGTGCTTGCTTTTTCTCAGAAAGAGCCGTGGTGTGCGTTTTCGCCGGAAAACGCGTTTTCGGCCGAAAACGTGTACGTTTGCACTTCCCCGCCACAGGGAAGCTGCTAGCCGGGAATTCTCTGCCTGGTTCTACCCGCTGCCCGGAACGCTACGCAGGGCAAAAGCGGTTCTCGTCCTCCGTGCTTGCTTTTTCTCAGAAAGAGCCGTGGTGTGCGTTTTCGCCGGAAAACGCGTTTTCGGCCGAAAACGTGTACCTTTGCACTTCCCCGCCACAGGGAAGCTGCTAGCCGGGAATTCTCTGCCTGGTTCTACCCGCTGCCCGGAACGCTACGCAGGGCAAAAGCGGTTCTCGTCCTCCGTGCTTGCTTTTTCTCAGAAAGAGCCGTGGTGTGCGTTTTCGCCGTAAAACGCGTTTTCGGCCGAAAACGTGTACGTTTGCACTTCCCCACCACAGGGAAGCTGCTAGCCGGGAATTCTCTGCCTGGTTCTACCCGCTGCCCGGAACGCTACGCAGGGCAAAAGCGGTTCTCGTCCTCCGTGCTTGCTTTTTCTCAGAAAGAGCCGTGGTGTGCGCTTTCGCCGGAAAACGCGTTTTCGGCCGAAAACGTGTACCTTTGCACTTCCCCGCCACAGGGAAGCTGCTAGCCGGGAATTCTCTGCCTGGTTCTACCCGCTGCCCGGAACGCTACGCAGGGCAAAAGCGGTTCTCGTCCTCCGTGCTTGCTTTTTCTCAGAAAGAGCCGTGGTGTGCGTTTTCGCCGGAAAATGCGTTTTCGGCCGAAAACGTGTACGTTTGCACTTCCCCGCCACAGGGAAGCTGCTAGCCGGGAATTCTCTGCCTGGTTCTACCCGCTGCCCGGAACGCTACGCAGGGCAAAAGCGGTTCTCGTCCTCCGTGCTTGCTTTTTCTCAGAAAGAGCCGTGGTGTGCGATTTCGCCGGAAAACGCGTTTTCGACCGAAAACGTTTACGTTTGCACTTCCCCGCCACAGGGAAGCTGCTAGCCGGGAATTCTCTGCCTGGTTCTACCCGCTGCCCGGAACGCTACGCAGGGCAAAAGCGGTTCTCGTCCTCCGTGCTTGCTTTTTCTCAGAAAGAGCCGTGGTGTGCGTTTTCGCCGGAAAACGCGTTTTCGGCCGAAAACGTGTACGTTTGCACTTCCCCGCCACAGGGAAGCTGCTAGCCGGGAATTCTCTGCCTGGTTCTACCCGCTGCCCGGAACGCTACGCAGGGCAAAAGCGGTTCTCGTCCTCCGTGCTTGCTTTTTCTCAGAAAGAGCCGTGGTGTGCGTTTTCGCCGGAAAACGCGTTTTCGGCCGAAAACGTGTACGTTTGCACTTCCCCGCCACAGGGAAGCTGCTAGCCGGGAATTCTCTGCCTGGTTCTACCCGCTGCCCGGAACGCTACGCAGGGCAAAAGCGGTTCTCGTCCTCCGTGCTTGCTTTTTCTCAGAAAGAGCCGTGGTGTGCGTTTTCGCCGGAAAACGCGTTTTCGGCCGAAAACGTGTACGTTTGCACTTCCCCGCCACAGGGAAGCTGCTAGCCGGGAATTCTCTGCCTGGTTCTACCCGCTGCCCGGAACGCTACGCAGGGCAAAAGCGGTTCTCGTCCTCCGTGCTTGCTTTTTCTCAGAAAGAGCCGTGGTGTGCGTTTTCGCCGGAAAACGCGTTTTCGGCCGAAAACGTGTACGTTTGCACTTCCCCGCCACAGGGAAGCTGCTAGCCGGGAATTCTCTGCCTGGTTCTACCCGCTGCCCGGAACGCTACGCAGGGCAAAAGCGGTTCTCCTCC
The DNA here is from genome assembly GCF_965140245.1 of Athene noctua. Classification (NCBI taxonomy): domain Eukaryota; kingdom Metazoa; phylum Chordata; class Aves; order Strigiformes; family Strigidae; genus Athene; species Athene noctua. The sequence continues at coordinate 21,237 of NW_027438073.1, forward strand.
TCCGTGCTTGCTTTTTCTCAGAAAGAGCCGTGGTGTGCGTTTTCGCCGGAAAACGCGTTTTCGGCCGAAAACGTGTACGTTTGCACTTCCCCGCCACAGGGAAGCTGCTAGCCGGGAATTCTCTGCCTGGTTCTACCCGCTGCCCGGAACGCTACGCAGGGCAAAAGCGGTTCTCGTCCTCCGTGCTTGCTTTTTCTCAGAAAGAGCCGTGGTGTGCGTTTTCGCCGGCAAACGCGTTTTCGGCCGAAAACGTGTACGTTTGCACTTCCCCGCCACAGGGAAGCTGCTAGCCGGGAATTCTCTGCCTGGTTCTACCCGCTGCCCGGAACGCTACGCAGGGCAAAAGCGGTTCTCGTCCTCCGTGCTTGCTTTTTCTCAGAAAGAGCCGTGGTGTGCGTTTTCGCCGGAAAACGCGTTTTCGGCCGAAAACGTGTACGTTTGCACTTCCCCGCCACAGGGAAGATGCTAGCCGGGAATTCTCTGCCTGGTTCTACCCGCTGCCCGGAACGCTACGCAGGGCAAAAGCGGTTCTCGTCCTCCGTGCTTGCTTTTTCTCAGAAAGAGCCGTGGTGTGCGTTTTCGCCGTAAAACGCGTTTTCGGCCGAAAACGTGTACGTTTGCACTTCCCCGCCACAGGGAAGCTGCTAGCCGGGAATTCTCTGCCTGGTTCTACCCGCTGCCCGGAACGCTACGCAGGGCAAAAGCGGTTCTCGTCCTCCGTGCTTGCTTTTTCTCAGAAAGAGCCGTGGTGTGCGTTTTCGCCGGAAAACGCGTTTTCGGCCGAAAACGTGTACGTTTGCACTTCCCCGCCACAGGGAAGCTGCTAGCCGGGAATTCTCTGCCTGGTTCTACCCGCTGCCCGGAACGCTACGCAGGGCAAAAGCGGTTCTCGTCCTCCGTGCTTGCTTTTTCTCAGAAAGAGCCGTGGTGTGCGTTTTCACCGTAAAACGCGTTTTCGGCCGAAAACGTGTACGTTTGCACTTCCCCGCCACAGGGAAGCTGCTAGCCGGGAATTCTCTGCCTGGTTCTACCCGCTGCCCGGAACGCTACGCAGGGCAAAAGCGGTTCTCGTCCTTCGTGCTTGCTTTTTCTCAGAAAGAGCCGTGGTGTGCGTTTTCGCCGGAAAACGCGTTTTCGGCCGAAAACGTGTACGTTTGCACTTCCCCGCCACAGGGAAGATGCTAGCCGGGAATTCTCTGCCTGGTTCTACCCGCTGCCCGGAACGCTACGCAGGGCAAAAGCGGTTCTCGTCCTCCGTGCTTGCTTTTTCTCAGAAAGAGCCGTGGTGTGCGTTTTCGCCGTAAAACGCGTTTTCGGCCGAAAACGTGTACGTTTGCACTTCCCCGCCACAGGGAAGCTGCTAGCCGGGAATTCTCTGCCTGGTTCTACCCGCTGCCCGGAACGCTACGCAGGGCAAAAGCGGTTCTCGTCCTCCGTGCTTGCTTTTTCTCAGAAAGAGCCGTGGTGTGCGTTTTCGCCGTAAAACGCGTTTTCGGCCGAAAACGTGTACGCTTGCACTTCCCCGCCACAGGGAAGCTGCTAGCCGGGAATTCTCTGCCTGGTTCTACCCGCTGCCCGGAACGCTACGCAGGGCAAAAGCGGTTCTCGTCCTCCGTGCTTGCTTTTTCTCAGAAAGAGCCGTGGTGTGCGTTTTCGCCGGAAAACGCGTTTTCGGCCGAAAACGTGTACGTTTGCACTTCCCCGCCACAGGGAAGCTGCTAGCCGGGAATTCTCTGCCTGGTTCTACCCGCTGCCCGGAACGCTACGCAGGGCAAAAGCGGTTCTCGTCCTCCGTGCTTGCTTTTTCTCAGAAAGAGCCGTGGTGTGCGTTTTCGCCGGCAAACGCGTTTTCGGTCGAAAACGTGTACCTTTGCACTTCCCCGCCACAGGGAAGCTGCTAGCCGGGAATTCTCTGCCTGGTTCTACCCGCTGCCCGGAACGCTACGCAGGGCAAAAGCGGTTCTCGTCCTCCGTGCTTGCTTTTTCTCAGAAAGAGCCGTGGTGTGCGTTTTCGCCGGAAAACGCGTTTTCGGCCGAAAACGTGTACGTTTGCACTTCCCCGCCACAGGGAAGCTGCTAGCCGGGAATTCTCTGCCTGGTTCTACCCGCTGCCCGGAACGCTACGCAGGGCAAAAGCGGTTCTCGTCCTCCGTGCTTGCTTTTTCTCAGAAAGAGCCGTGGTGTGCGCTTTCGCCGGAAAACGCGTTTTCGGCCGAAAACGTGTACGTTTGCACTTCCCCGCCACAGGGAAGCTGCTAGCCGGGAATTCTCTGCCTGGTTCTACCCGCTGCCCGGAACGCTACGCAGGGCAAAAGCGGTTCTCGTCCTCCGTGCTTGCTTTTTCTCAGAAAGAGCCGTGGTGTGCGTTTTCGCCGGAAAACGAGTTTTCGGCCGAAAACGTGTACGTTTGCACTTCCCCGCCACAGGGAAGCTGCTAGCCGGGAATTCTCTGCCTGGTTCTACCCGCTGCCCGGAACGCTACGCAGGGCAAAAGCGGTTCTCGTCCTCCGTGCTTGCTTTTTCTCAGAAAGAGCCGTGGTGTGCGTTTTGGCCGGAAAACGCGTTTTCGGCCGAAAACGTGTACGTTTGCACTTCCCCGCCACAGGGAAGCTGCTAGCCGGGAATTCTCTGCCTGGTTCTACCCGCTGCCCGGAACGCTACGCAGGGCAAAAGCGGTTCTCGTCCTCCGTGCTTGCTTTTTCTCAGAAAGAGCCGTGGTGTGCGTTTTCGCCGGAAAACGCGTTTTCGGCCGAAAACGTGTACGTTTGCACTTCCCCGCCACAGGGAAGCTGCTAGCCGGGAATTCTCTGCCTGGTTCTACCCGCTGCCCGGAACGCTACGCAGGGCAAAAGCGGTTCTCGTCCTCCGTGCTTGCTTTTTCTCAGAAAGAGCCGTGGTGTGCGTTTTCGCCGGCAAACGCGTTTTCGGCCGAAAACGTGTACGTTTGCACTTCCCCGCCACAGGGAAGCTGCTAGCCGGGAATTCTCTGCCTGGTTCTACCCGCTGCCCGGAACGCTACGCAGGGCAAAAGCGGTTCTCGTCCTCCGTGCTTGCTTTTTCTCAGAAAGAGCCGTGGTGTGCGTTTTCGCCGGAAAACGCGTTTTCGGCCGAAAACGTGTACGTTTGCACTTCCCCGCCACAGGGAAGCTGCTAGCCGGGAATTCTCTGCCTGGTTCTACCCGCTGCCCGGAACGCTACGCAGGGCAAAAGCGGTTCTCGTCCTCCGTGCTTGCTTTTTCTCAGAAAGAGCCGTGGTGTGCGTTTTCGCCGGAAAACGCGTTTTCGGCCGAAAACGTGTACGTTTGCACTTCCCCGCCACAGGGAAGCTGCTAGCCGGGAATTCTCTGCCTGGTTCTACCCGCTGCCCGGAACGCTACGCAGGGCAAAAGCGGTTCTCGTCCTCCGTGCTTGCTTTTTCTCAGAAAGAGCCGTGGTGTGCGTTTTCGCCGGAAAACGCGTTTTCGGCCGAAAACGTGTACGTTTGCACTTCCCCGCCACAGGGAAGCTGCTAGCCGGGAATTCTCTGCCTGGTTCTACCCGCTGCCCGGAACGCTACGCAGGGCAAAAGCGGTTCTCGTCCTCCGTGCTTGCTTTTTCTCAGAAAGAGCCGTGGTGTGCGTTTTCGCCGGAAAACGCGTTTTCGGCCGAAAACGTGTACGTTTGCACTTCCCCGCCACAGGGAAGCTGCTAGCCGGGAATTCTCTGCCTGGTTCTACCCGCTGCCCGGAACGCTACGCAGGGCAAAAGCGGTTCTCGTCCTCCGTGCTTGCTTTTTCTCAGAAAGAGCCGTGGTGTGCGTTTTCGCCGGAAAACGCGTTTTCGGCCGAAAACGTGTACGTTTGCACTTCCCCGCCACAGGGAAGCTGCTAGCCGGGAATTCTCTGCCTGGTTCTACCCGCTGCCCGGAACGCTACGCAGGGCAAAAGCGGTTCTCGTCCTCCGTGCTTGCTTTTTCTCAGAAAGAGCCGTGGTGTGCGTTTTCGCCGGAAAACGCGTTTTCGGCCGAAAACGTGTACGTTTGCACTTCCCCGCCACAGGGAAGCTGCTAGCCGGGAATTCTCTGCCTGGTTCTACCCGCTGCCCGGAACGCTACGCAGGGCAAAAGCGGTTCTCGTCCTCCGTGCTTGCTTTTTCTCAGAAAGAGCCGTGGTGTGCGTTTTCGCCGTAAAACGCGTTTTCGGCCGAAAACGTGTACGTTTGCACTTCCCCACCACAGGGAAGCTGCTAGCCGGGAATTCTCTGCCTGGTTCTACCCGCTGCCCGGAACGCTACGCAGGGCAAAAGCGGTTCTCGTCCTCCGTGCTTGCTTTTTCTCAGAAAGAGCCGTGGTGTGCGCTTTCGCCGGAAAACGCGTTTTCGGCCGAAAACGTGTACCTTTGCACTTCCCCGCCACAGGGAAGCTGCTAGCCGGGAATTCTCTGCCTGGTTCTACCCGCTGCCCGGAACGCTACGCAGGGCAAAAGCGGTTCTCGTCCTCCGTGCTTGCTTTTTCTCAGAAAGAGCCGTGGTGTGCGTTTTCGCCGGAAAATGCGTTTTCGGCCGAAAACGTGTACGTTTGCACTTCCCCGCCACAGGGAAGCTGCTAGCCGGGAATTCTCTGCCTGGTTCTACCCGCTGCCCGGAACGCTACGCAGGGCAAAAGCGGTTCTCGTCCTCCGTGCTTGCTTTTTCTCAGAAAGAGCCGTGGTGTGCGATTTCGCCGGAAAACGCGTTTTCGACCGAAAACGTGTACGTTTGCACTTCCCCGCCACAGGGAAGCTGCTAGCCGGGAATTCTCTGCCTGGTTCTACCCGCTGCCCGGAACGCTACGCAGGGCAAAAGCGGTTCTCGTCCTCCGTGCTTGCTTTTTCTCAGAAAGAGCCGTGGTGTGCGTTTTCGCCGGAAAACGCGTTTTCGGCCGAAAACGTGTACGTTTACACTTCCCCGCCACAGGGAAGCTGCTAGCCGGGAATTCTCTGCCTGGTTCTACCCGCTGCCCGGAACGCTACGCAGGGCAAAAGCGGTTCTCGTCCTCCGTGCTTGCTTTTTCTCAGAAAGAGCCGTGGTGTGCGTTTTCGCCGGAAAACGCGTTTTCGGCCGAAAACGTGTACGTTTGCACTTCCCCGCCACAGGGAAGCTGCTAGCCGGGAATTCTCTGCCTGGTTCTACCCGCTGCCCGGAACGCTACGCAGGGCAAAAGCGGTTCTCGTCCTCCGTGCTTGCTTTTTCTCAGAAAGAGCCGTGGTGTGCGTTTTCGCCGGAAAACGCGTTTTCGGCCGAAAACGTGTACGTTTGCACTTCCCCGCCACAGGGAAGCTGCTAGCCGGGAATTCTCTGCCTGGTTCTACCCGCTGCCCGGAACGCTACGCAGGGCAAAAGCGGTTCTCGTCCTCCGTGCTTGCTTTTTCTCAGAAAGAGCCGTGGTGTGCGTTTTCGCCGGAAAACGCGTTTTCGGCCGAAAACGTGTACGTTTGCACTTCCCCGCCACAGGGAAGCTGCTAGCCGGGAATTCTCTGCCTGGTTCTACCCGCTGCCCGGAACGCTACGCAGGGCAAAAGCGGTTCTCCTCCTCCGTGCTTGCTTTTTCTCAGAAAGAGCCGTGGTGTGCGTTTTCGCCGGAAAACGCGTTTTCGGCCGAAAACGTGTACGTTTGCACTTCCCCGCCACAGGGAAGCTGCTAGCCGGGAATTCTCTGCCTGGTTCTACCCGCTGCCCGGAACGCTACGCAGGGCAAAAGCGGTTCTCGTCCTCCGTGCTTGCTTTTTCTCAGAAAGAGCCGTGGTGTGCGTTTTCGCCGGCAAACGCGTTTTCGGCCGAAAACGTGTACGTTTGCACTTCCCCGCCACAGGGAAGCTGCTAGCCGGGAATTCTCTGCCTGGTTCTACCCGCTGCCCGGAACGCTACGCAGGGCAAAAGCGGTTCTCGTCCTCCGTGCTTGCTTTTTCTCAGAAAGAGCCGTGGTGTGCGTTTTCGCCGGAAAACGCGTTTTCGGCCGAAAACGTGTACGTTTGCACTTCCCCGCCACAGGGAAGATGCTAGCCGGGAATTCTCTGCCTGGTTCTACCCGCTGCCCGGAACGCTACGCAGGGCAAAAGCGGTTCTCGTCCTCCGTGCTTGCTTTTTCTCAGAAAGAGCCGTGGTGTGCGTTTTCGCCGTAAAACGCGTTTTCGGCCGAAAACGTGTACGTTTGCACTTCCCCGCCACAGGGAAGCTGCTAGCCGGGAATTCTCTGCCTGGTTCTACCCGCTGCCCGGAACGCTACGCAGGGCAAAAGCGGTTCTCGTCCTCCGTGCTTGCTTTTTCTCAGAAAGAGCCGTGGTGTGCGTTTTCGCCGGAAAACGCGTTTTCGGCCGAAAACGTGTACGTTTGCACTTCCCCGCCACAGGGAAGCTGCTAGCCGGGAATTCTCTGCCTGGTTCTACCCGCTGCCCGGAACGCTACGCAGGGCAAAAGCGGTTCTCGTCCTCCGTGCTTGCTTTTTCTCAGAAAGAGCCGTGGTGTGCGTTTTCACCGTAAAACGCGTTTTCGGCCGAAAACGTGTACGTTTGCACTTCCCCGCCACAGGGAAGCTGCTAGCCGGGAATTCTCTGCCTGGTTCTACCCGCTGCCCGGAACGCTACGCAGGGCAAAAGCGGTTCTCGTCCTTCGTGCTTGCTTTTTCTCAGAAAGAGCCGTGGTGTGCGTTTTCGCCGGAAAACGCGTTTTCGGCCGAAAACGTGTACGTTTGCACTTCCCCGCCACAGGGAAGATGCTAGCCGGGAATTCTCTGCCTGGTTCTACCCGCTGCCCGGAACGCTACGCAGGGCAAAAGCGGTTCTCGTCCTCCGTGCTTGCTTTTTCTCAGAAAGAGCCGTGGTGTGCGTTTTCGCCGTAAAACGCGTTTTCGGCCGAAAACGTGTACGTTTGCACTTCCCCGCCACAGGGAAGCTGCTAGCCGGGAATTCTCTGCCTGGTTCTACCCGCTGCCCGGAACGCTACGCAGGGCAAAAGCGGTTCTCGTCCTCCGTGCTTGCTTTTTCTCAGAAAGAGCCGTGGTGTGCGTTTTCGCCGTAAAACGCGTTTTCGGCCGAAAACGTGTACGCTTGCACTTCCCCGCCACAGGGAAGCTGCTAGCCGGGAATTCTCTGCCTGGTTCTACCCGCTGCCCGGAACGCTACGCAGGGCAAAAGCGGTTCTCGTCCTCCGTGCTTGCTTTTTCTCAGAAAGAGCCGTGGTGTGCGTTTTCGCCGGAAAACGCGTTTTCGGCCGAAAACGTGTACGTTTGCACTTCCCCGCCACAGGGAAGCTGCTAGCCGGGAATTCTCTGCCTGGTTCTACCCGCTGCCCGGAACGCTACGCAGGGCAAAAGCGGTTCTCGTCCTCCGTGCTTGCTTTTTCTCAGAAAGAGCCGTGGTGTGCGTTTTCGCCGGCAAACGCGTTTTCGGTCGAAAACGTGTACCTTTGCACTTCCCCGCCACAGGGAAGCTGCTAGCCGGGAATTCTCTGCCTGGTTCTACCCGCTGCCCGGAACGCTACGCAGGGCAAAAGCGGTTCTCGTCCTCCGTGCTTGCTTTTTCTCAGAAAGAGCCGTGGTGTGCGTTTTCGCCGGAAAACGCGTTTTCGGCCGAAAACGTGTACGTTTGCACTTCCCCGCCACAGGGAAGCTGCTAGCCGGGAATTCTCTGCCTGGTTCTACCCGCTGCCCGGAACGCTACGCAGGGCAAAAGCGGTTCTCGTCCTCCGTGCTTGCTTTTTCTCAGAAAGAGCCGTGGTGTGCGTTTTCGCCGGAAAACGCGTTTTCGGCCGAAAACGTGTACGTTTGCACTTCCCCGCCACAGGGAAGCTGCTAGCCGGGAATTCTCTGCCTGGTTCTACCCGCTGCCCGGAACGCTACGCAGGGCAAAAGCGGTTCTCGTCCTCCGTGCTTGCTTTTTCTCAGAAAGAGCCGTGGTGTGCGTTTTCGCCGGCAAACGCGTTTTCGGCCGAAAACGTGTACGTTTGCACTTCCCCGCCACAGGGAAGCTGCTAGCCGGGAATTCTCTGCCTGCTTCTACCCGCTGCCCGGAACGCTACGCAGGGCAAAAGCGGTTCTCGTCCTCCGTGCTTGCTTTTTCTCAGAAAGAGCCGTGGTGTGCGTTTTCGCCGGAAAACGCGTTTTCGGCCGAAAACGTGTACGTTTGCACTTCCCCGCCACAGGGAAGATGCTAGCCGGGAATTCTCTGCCTGGTTCTACCCGCTGCCCGGAACGCTACGCAGGGCAAAAGCGGTTCTCGTCCTCCGTGCTTGCTTTTTCTCAGAAAGAGCCGTGGTGTGCGTTTTCGCCGTAAAACGCGTTTTCGGCCGAAAACGTGTACGTTTGCACTTCCCCGCCACAGGGAAGCTGCTAGCCGGGAATTCTCTGCCTGGTTCTACCCGCTGCCCGGAACGCTACGCAGGGCAAAAGCGGTTCTCGTCCTCCGTGCTTGCTTTTTCTCAGAAAGAGCCGTGGTGTGCGTTTTCGCCGTAAAACGCGTTTTCGGCCGAAAACGTGTACGCTTGCACTTCCCCGCCACAGGGAAGCTGCTAGCCGGGAATTCTCTGCCTGGTTCTACCCGCTGCCCGGAACGCTACGCAGGGCAAAAGCGGTTCTCGTCCTCCGTGCTTGCTTTTTCTCAGAAAGAGCCGTGGTGTGCGTTTTCGCCGTAAAACGCGTTTTCGGCCGAAAACGTGTACGTTTGCACTTCCCCGCCACAGGGAAGCTGCTAGCCGGGAATTCTCTGCCTGGTTCTACCCGCTGCCCGGAACGCTACGCAGGGCAAAAGCGGTTCTCGTCCTCCGTGCTTGCTTTTTCTCAGAAAGAGCCGTGGTGTGCGATTTCGCCGGAAAACGCGTTTTCGACCGAAAACGTGTACGTTTGCACTTCCCCGCCACAGGGAAGCTGCTAGCCGGGAATTCTCTGCCTGGTTCTACCCGCTGCCCGGAACGCTACGCAGGGCAAAAGCGGTTCTCGTCCTCCGTGCTTGCTTTTTCTCAGAAAGAGCCGTGGTGTGCGCTTTCGCCGGAAAACGCGTTTTCGGTCGAAAACGTGTACGTTTGCACTTCCCCGCCACAGGGAAGCTGCTAGCCGGGAATTCTCTGCCTGGTTCTACCCGCTGCCCGGAACGCTACGCAGGGCAAAAGCGGTTCTCGTCCTCCGTGCTTGCTTTTTCTCAGAAAGAGCCGTGGTGTGCGATTTCGCCGGAAAACGCGTTTTCGACCGAAAACGTGTACGTTTGCACTTCCCCGCCACAGGGAAGCTGCTAGCCGGGAATTCTCTGCCTGGTTCTACCCGCTGCCCGGAACGCTACGCAGGGCAAAAGCGGTTCTCGTCCTCCGTGCTTGCTTTTTCTCAGAAAGAGCCGTGGTGTGCGTTTTCGCCGGAAAACGCGTTTTCGGCCGAAAACGTGTACGTTTGCACTTCCCCGCCACAGGGAAGCTGCTAGCCGGGAATTCTCTGCCTGGTTCTACCCGCTGCCCGGAACGCTACGCAGGGCAAAAGCGGTTCTCGTCCTCCGTGCTTGCTTTTTCTCAGAAAGAGCCGTGGTGTGCGTTTTCGCCGGAAAACGTGTTTTCGGCCGAAACGTGTACGTTTGCACTTCCCCGCCACAGGGAAGCTGCTAGCCGGGAATTCTCTCCCTGGTTCTACCCGCTGCCCGGAACGCTACGCAGGCAAAAGCGGTTCTCGTCCTCCGTGCTTGCTTTTTCTCAGAAAGAGCCGTGGTGTGCGCTTTCGCCGGAAAACGCGTTTTCGGCCGAAAACGTGTACGTTTGCACTTCCCCGCCACAGGGAAGCTGCTAGCCGGGAATTCTCTCCCTGGTTCTACCCGCTGCCCGGAACGCTACGCAGGGCAAAAGCGGTTCTCGTCCTCCGTGCTTGCTTTTTCTCAGAAAGAGCCGTGGTGTGCGCTTTCGCCGGAAAACGCGTTTTCGGCCGAAAACGTGTACCTTTGCACTTCCCCGCCACAGGGAAGCTGCTAGCCGGGAATTCTCTGCCTGGTTCTACCCGCTGCCCGGAACGCTACGCAGGGCAAAAGCGGTTCTCGTCCTCCGTGCTTGCTTTTTCTCAGAAAGAGCCGTGGTGTGCGTTTTCGCCGGAAAACGCGTTTTCGGCCGAAAACGTGTACGTTTGCACTTCCCCGCCACAGGGAAGCTGCTAGCCGGGAATTCTCTGCCTGGTTCTACCCGCTGCCCGGAACGCTACGCAGGGCAAAAGCGGTTCTCGTCCTCCGTGCTTGCTTTTTCTCAGAAAGAGCCGTGGTGTGCGTTTTCGCCGGAAAACGCGTTTTCGGCCGAAAACGTGTACGTTTGCACTTCCCCGCCACAGGGAAGCTGCTAGCCGGGAATTCTCTGCCTGGTTCTACCCGCTGCCCGGAACGCTACGCAGGGCAAAAGCGGTTCTCGTCCTCCGTGCTTGCTTTTTCTCAGAAAGAGCCGTGGTGTGCGCTTTCGCCGGAAAACGCGTTTTCGGCCGAAAACGTGTACGTTTGCACTTCCCCGCCACAGGGAAGCTGCTAGCCGGGAATTCTCTGCCTGGTTCTACCCGCTGCCCGGAACGCTACGCAGGGCAAAAGCGGTTCTCGTCCTCCGTGCTTGCTTTTTCTCAGAAAGAGCCGTGGTGTGCGTTTTCGCCGGAAAACGCGTTTTCGGCCGAAAACGTGTACGTTTGCACTTCCCCGCCACAGGGAAGCTGCTAGCCGGGAATTCTCTGCCTGGTTCTACCCGCTGCCCGGAACGCTACGCAGGGCAAAAGCGGTTCTCGTCCTCCGTGCTTGCTTTTTCTCAGAAAGAGCCGTGGTGTGCGTTTTCGCCGGAAAACGCGTTTTCGGCCGAAAACGTGTACCTTTGCACTTCCCCGCCACAGGGAAGCTGCTAGCCGGGAATTCTCTGCCTGGTTCTACCCGCTGCCCGGAACGCTACGCAGGGCAAAAGCGGTTCTCGTCCTCCGTGCTTGCTTTTTCTCAGAAAGATCCGTGGTGTGCGATTTCGCCGGAAAACGCGTTTTCGACCGAAAACGTGTACGTTTGCACTTCCCCGCCACAGGGAAGCTGCTAGCCGGGAATTCTCTGCCTGGTTCTACCCGCTGCCAGGAACGCTATGCAGGGCAAAAGCGGTTCTCGTCCTCCGTGCTTGCTTTTTCTCAGAAAGAGCCGTGGTGTGCGTTTTCGCCGGAAAACGCGTTTTCGGCCCAAAACGTGTACGTTTGCACTTCCCCGCCACAGGGAAGCTGCTAGCCGGGAATTCTCTGCCTGGTTCTACCCGCTGCCCGGAACGCTATGCAGGGCAAAAGCGGTTCTCGTCCTCCGTGCTTGCTTTTTCTCAGAAAGAGCCGTGGTGTGCGTTTTCGCCGGAAAACGCGTTTTCGGCCGAAAACGTGTACGTTTGCACTTCCCCGCCACAGGGAAGCTGCTAGCCGGGAATTCTCTGCCTGGTTCTACCCGCTGCCCGGAACGCTACGCAGGGCAAAAGCGGTTCTCGTCCTCCGTGCTTGCTTTTTCTCAGAAAGAGCCGTGGTGTGCGTTTTCGCCGTAAAACGCGTTTTCGGCCGAAAACGTGTACGTTTGCACTTCCCCGCCACAGGGAAGCTGCTAGCCGGGAATTCTCTGCCTGGTTCTACCCGCTGCCCGGAACGCTACGCAGGGCAAAAGCGGTTCTCGTCCTCCGTGCTTGCTTTTTCTCAGAAAGAGCCGTGGTGTGCGTTTTCGCCGGAAAACGCGTTTTCGGCCGAAAACGTGTACGTTTGCACTTCCCCGCCACAGGGAAGCTGCTAGCCGGGAATTCTCTGCCTGGTTCTACCCGCTGCCCGGAACGCTACGCAGGGCAAAAGCGGTTCTCGTCCTCCGTGCTTGCTTTTTCTCAGAAAGAGCCGTGGTGTGCGTTTTCGCCGGAAAACGCGTTTTCGGCCGAAAACGTGTACGTTTGCACTTCCCCGCCACAGGGAAGCTGCTAGCCGGGAATTCTCTGCCTGGTTCTACCCGCTGCCCGGAACGCTACGCAGGGCAAAAGCGGTTCTCGTCCTCCGTGCTTGCTTTTTCTCAGAAAGAGCCGTGGTGTGCGTTTTCGCCGGAAAACGCGTTTTCGGCCGAAAACGTGTACGTTTGCACTTCCCCGCCACAGGGAAGCTGCTAGCCGGGAATTCTCTGCCTGGTTCTACCCGCTGCCCGGAACGCTACGCAGGGCAAAAGCGGTTCTCGTCCTCCGTGCTTGCTTTTTCTCAGAAAGAGCCGTGGTGTGCGCTTTCGCCGGAAAACGCGTTTTCGGCCGAAAACGTGTACGTTTGCACTTCCCCGCCACAGGAAGCTGCTAGCCGGGAATTCTCTGCCTGGTTCTACCCGCTGCCCGGAACGCTACGCAGGGCAAAAGCGGTTCTCGTCCTCCGTGCTTGCTTTTTCTCAGAAAGAGCCGTGGTGTGCGTTTTCGCCGGAAAACGCGTTTTCGGCCGAAAACGTGTACGTTTGCACTTCCCCGCCACAGGGAAGCTGCTAGCCGGGAATTCTCTGCCTGGTTCTACCCGCTGCCCGGAACGCTACGCAGGGCAAAAGCGGTTCTCGTCCTCCGTGCTTGCTTTTTCTCAGAAAGAGCCGTGGTGTGCGTTTTCGCCGGAAAACGCGTTTTCGGCCGAAAACGTGTACGTTTGCACTTCCCCGCCACAGGGAAGCTGCTAGCCGGGAATTCTCTGCCTGGTTCTACCCGCTGCCCGGAACGCTATGCAGGGCAAAAGCGGTTCTCGTCCTCCGTGCTTGCTTTTTCTCAGAAAGAGCCGTGGTGTGCGTTTTCGCCGGAAAACGCGTTTTCGGCCGAAAACGTGTACGTTTGCACTTCCCCGCCACAGGGAAGCTGCTAGCCGGGAATTCTCTGCCTGGTTCTACCCGCTGCCCGGAACGCTACGCAGGGCAAAAGCGGTTCTCGTCCTCCGTGCTTGCTTTTTCTCAGAAAGAGCCGTGGTGTGCGTTTTCGCCGTAAAACGCGTTTTCGGCCGAAAACGTGTACGTTTGCACTTCCCCGCCCGTGCTTGCTTTTTCTCAGAAAGAGCCGTGGTGTGCGTTTTCGCCGGAAAACGCGTTTTCGGCCGAAAACGTGTACCTTTGCACTTCCCCGCCACAGGGAAGCTGCTAGCCGGGAATTCTCTGCCTGGTTCTACCCGCTGCCCGGAACGCTACGCAGGGCAAAAGCGGTTCTCGTCCTCCGTGCTTGCTTTTTCTCAGAAAGATCCGTGGTGTGCGATTTCGCCGGAAAACGCGTTTTCGACCGAAAACGTGTACGTTTGCACTTCCCCGCCACAGGGAAGCTGCTAGCCGGGAATTCTCTGCCTGGTTCTACCCGCTGCCCGGAACGCTACGCAGGGCAAAAGCGGTTCTCGTCCTCCGTGCTTGCTTTTTCTCAGAAAGAGCCGTGGTGTGCGTTTTCGCCGGAAAACGCGTTTTCGGCCGAAAACGTGTACGTTTGCACTTCCCCGCCACAGGGAAGCTGCTAGCCGGGAATTCTCTGCCTGGTTCTACCGCTGCCCGGAACGCTACGCAGGGCAAAAGCGGTTCTCGTCCTCCGTGCTTGCTTTTTCTCAGAAAGAGCCGTGGTGTGCGCTTTCGCCGGAAAACGCGTTTTCGGCCGAAAACGTGTACCTTTGCACTTCCCCGCCACAGGGAAGCTGCTAGCCGGGAATTCTCTGCCTGGTTCTACCCGCTGCCCGGAACGCTACGCAGGGCAAAAGCGGTTCTCGTCCTCCGTGCTTGCTTTTTCTCAGAAAGAGCCGTGGTGTGCGTTTTCGCCGGAAAACGCGTTTTCGGCCGAAAACGTGTACGTTTGCACTTCCCCGCCACAGGGAAGCTGCTAGCCGGGAATTCTCTGCCTGGTTCTACCCGCTGCCCGGAACGCTACGCAGGGCAAAAGCGGTTCTCGTCCTCCGTGCTTGCTTTTTCTCAGAAAGAGCCGTGGTGTGCGTTTTGGCCGGAAAACGCGTTTTCGGCCGAAAACGTGTACGTTTGCACTTCCCCGCCACAGGGAAGCTGCTAGCCGGGAATTCTCTCCCTGGTTCTACCCGCTGCCCGGAACGCTACGCAGGGCAAAAGCGGTTCTCGTCCTCCGTGCTTGCTTTTTCTCAGAAAGAGCCGTGGTGTGCGCTTTCGCCGGAAAACGCGTTTTCGGCCGAAAACGTGTACTCACTTCCCCGCCACAGGGAAGCTGCTAAGCGGTTCTCGTCCTCCGTGCTTGCTTTTTCTCAGAAAGAGCCGTGGTGTGCGCTTTCGCCGGAAAACGCGTTTTCGGCCGAAAACGTGTACCTTGCACTTCCCCGCCACAGGGAAGCTGCTAGCCGGGAATTCTCTGCCTGGTTCTACCCGCTGCCCGGAACGCTACGCAGGGCAAAAGCGGTTCTCGTCCTCCGTGCTTGCTTTTTCTCAGAAAGAGCCGTGGTGTGCGTTTTCGCCGTAAAACGCGTTTTCGGCCGAAAACGTGTACGCTTGCACTTCCCCGCCACAGGGAAGCTGCTAGCCGGGAATTCTCTGCCTGGTTCTACCCGCTGCCCGGAACGCTACGCAGGGCAAAAGCGGTTCTCGTCCTCCGTGCTTGCTTTTTCTCAGAAAGAGCCGTGGTGTGCGTTTTCGCCGTAAACGCGTTTTCGGCCGAAAACGTGTACGTTTGCACTTCCCCGCCACAGGGAAGCTGCTAGCCGGGAATTCTCTGCCTGGTT
>NW_027438074.1:0-35558 GCF_965140245.1 Athene noctua
CGGCCGAAAACGTGTACGTTTGCACTTCCCCGCCACAGGGAAGCTGCTAGCCGGGAATTCTCTGCCTGGTTCTACCCGCTGCCCGGAACGCTACGCAGGGCAAAAGCGGTTCTCGTCCTCCGTGCTTGCTTTTTCTCAGAAAGAGCCGTGGTGTGCGTTTTCGCAGGAAAACGCGTTTTCGGCCGAAAACGTGTACGTTTGCACTTCCCCGCCACAGGGAAGCTGCTAGCCGGGAATTCTCTGCCTGGTTCTACCCGCTGCCCGGAACGCTACGCAGGGCAAAAGCGGTTCTCGTCCTCCGTGCTTGCTTTTTCTCAGAAAGAGCCGTGGTGTGCGTTTTCGCCGGAAAACGCGTTTTCGGCCGAAAACGTGTACGTTTGCACTTCCCCGCCACAGGGAAGCTGCTAGCCGGGAATTCTCTGCCTGGTTCTACCCGCTGCCCGGAACGCTACGCAGGGCAAAAGCGGTTCTCCTCCTCCGTGCTTGCTTTTTCTCAGAGAGCCGTGGTGTGCGTTTTCGCCGGAAAACGCGTTTTCGGCCGAAAACGTGTACGTTTGCACTTCCCCGCCACAGGGAGGCTGCTAGCCGGGAATTCTCTGCCTGGTTCTACCCGCTGCCCGGAACGCTACGCAGGGCAAAAGCGGTTCTCGTCCTCCGTGCTTGCTTTTTCTCAGAAAGAGCCGTGGTGTGCGTTTTCGCCGGAAAACGCGTTTTCGGCCGAAAACGTGTACGTTTGCACTTCCCCGCCACAGGGAAGCTGCTAGCCGGGAATTCTCTGCCTGGTTCTACCCGCTGCCCGGAACGCTACGCAGGGCAAAAGCGGTTCTCGTCCTCCGTGCTTGCTTTTTCTCAGAAAGAGCCGTGGTGTGCGTTTTCGCCGGAAAACGCGTTTTCGGCCGAAAACGTGTACGTTTGCACTTCCCCGCCACAGGGAAGCTGCTAGCCGGGAATTCTCTGCCTGCTTCTACCCGCTGCCCGGAACGCTACGCAGGGCAAAAGCGGTTCTCGTCCTCCGTGCTTGCTTTTTCTCAGAAAGAGCCGTGGTGTGCCTTTTCGCCGGAAAACGCGTTTTCGGCCGAAAACGTGTACGTTTGCACTTCCCCGCCACAGGGAAGCTGCTAGCCGGGAATTCTCTGCCTGGTTCTACCCGCTGCCCGGAACGCTACACAGGGCAAAAGCGGTTCTCGTCCTCCGTGCTTGCTTTTTCTCAGAAAGAGCCGTGGTGTGCGTTTTCGCCGGAAAACGCGTTTTCGGCCGAAAACGTGTACGCTTGCACTTCCCCGCCACAGGGAAGCTGCTAGCCGGGAATTCTCTACCTGGTTCTACCCGCTGCCCGGAACGCTACGCAGGGCAAAAGCGGTTCTCGTCCTCCGTGCTTGCTTTTTCTCAGAAAGAGCCGTGGTGTGCGTTTTCGCCGGAAAACGCGTTTTCGGCCGAAAACGTGTACGTTTGCACTTCCCCGCCACAGGGAAGCTGCTAGCCGGGAATTCTCTGCCTGGTTCTACCCGCTGCCCGGAACGCTACGCAGGGCAAAAGCGGTTCTCGTCCTCCGTGCTTGCTTTTTCTCAGAAAGAGCCGTGGTGTGCGTTTTCGCCGGAAAACGCGTTTTCGGCCGAAAACGTGTACGTTTGCACTTCCCCGCCACAGGGAAGCTGCTAGCCGGGAATTCTCTGCCTGGTTCTACCCGCTGCCCGGAACGCTACGCAGGGCAAAAGCGGTTCTCGTCCTCCGTGCTTGCTTTTTCTCAGAAAGAGCCGTGGTGTGCGTTTTCGCCGGAAAACGCGTTTTCGGGCGAAAACGTGTACGTTTGCACTTCCCCGCCACAGGGAAGCTGCTAGCCGGGAATTCTCTGCCTGGTTCTACCCGCTGCCCGGAACGCTACGCAGGGCAAAAGCGGTTCTCGTCCTCCGTGCTTGCTTTTTCTCAGAAAGAGCCGTGGTGTGCGTTTTCGCCGGAAAACGCGTTTTCGGCCGAAAACGTGTACGTTTGCACTTCCCCGCCACAGGGAAGCTGCTAGCCGGGAATTCTCTGCCTGGTTCTACCCGCTGCCCGGAACGCTACGCAGGGCAAAAGCGGTTCTCGTCCTCCGTGCTTGCTTTTTCTCAGAAAGAGCCGTGGTGTGCCTTTTCGCCGGAAAACGCGTTTTCGGCCGAAAACGTGTACGTTTGCACTTCCCCGCCACAGGGAAGCTGCTAGCCGGGAATTCTCTGCCTGCTTCTACCCGCTGCCCGGAACGCTACGCAGGGCAAAAGCGGTTCTCGTCCTCCGTGCTTGCTTTTTCTCAGAAAGAGCCGTGGTGTGCGTTTTCGCCGGAAAACGCGTTTTCGGCCGAAAACGTGTACGTTTGCACTTCCCCGCCACAGGGAAGCTGCTAGCCGGGAATTCTCTGCCTGGTTCTACCCGCTGCCCGGAACGCTACGCAGGGCAAAAGCGGTTCTCGTCCTCCGTGCTTGCTTTTTCTCAGAAAGAGCCGTGGTGTGCGTTTTCGCCGGAAAACGCGTTTTCGGCCGAAAACGTGTACGTTTGCACTTCCCCGCCACAGGGAGGCTGCTAGCCGGGAATTCTCTGCCTGGTTCTACCCGCTGCCCGCAACGCTACGCAGGGCAAAAGCGGTTCTCGTCCTCCGTGCTTGCTTTTTCTCAGAAAGAGCCGTGGTGTGCGTTTTCGCCGGAAAACGCGTTTTCGGCCGAAAACGTGTACGTTTGCACTTCCCCGCCACAGGGAAGCTGCTAGCCGGGAATTCTCTGCCTGGTTCTACCCGCTGCCCGGAACGCTACGCAGGGCAAAAGCGGTTCTCGTCCTCCGTGCTTGCTTTTTCTCAGAAAGAGCCGTGGTGTGCGTTTTCGCAGGAAAACGCGTTTTCGGCCGAAAACGTGTACGTTTGCACTTCCCCGCCACAGGGAAGCTGCTAGCCGGGAATTCTCTGCCTGGTTCTACCCGCTGCCCGGAACGCTACGCAGGGCAAAAGCGGTTCTCGTCCTCCGTGCTTGCTTTTTCTCAGAAAGAGCCCTGGTGTGCGTTTTCGCCGGAAAACGCGTTTTCGGCCGAAAACGTGTACGTTTGCACTTCCCCGCCACAGGGAAGCTGCTAGCCGGGAATTCTCTGCCTGGTTCTACCCGCTGCCCGGAACGCTACGCAGGGCAAAAGCGGTTCTCGTCCTCCGTGCTTGCTTTTTCTCAGAAAGAGCCGTGGTGTGCCTTTTCGCCGGAAAACGCGTTTTCGGCCGAAAACGTGTACGTTTGCACTTCCCCGCCACAGGGAAGCTGCTAGCCGGGAATTCTCTGCCTGGTTCTACCCGCTGCCCGGAACGCTACGCAGGGCAAAAGCGGTTCTCGTCCTCCGTGCTTGCTTTTTCTCAGAAAGAGCCGTGGTGTGCGTTTTCGCCGGAAAACGCGTTTTCGGCCGAAAACGTGTACGTTTGCACTTCCCCGCCACAGGGAAGCTGCTAGCCGGGAATTCTCTGCCTGGTTCTACCCGCTGCCCGGAACGCTACACAGGGCAAAAGCGGTTCTCGTCCTCCGTGCTTGCTTTTTCTCAGAAAGAGCCGTGGTGTGCGTTTTCGCCGGAAAACGCGTTTTCGGCCGAAAACGTGTACGTTTGCACTTCCCCGCCACAGGGAAGCTGCTAGCCGGGAATTCTCTGCCTGCTTCTACCCGCTGCCCGGAACGCTACGCAGGGCAAAAGCGGTTCTCGTCCTCCGTGCTTGCTTTTTCTCAGAAAGAGCCGTGGTGTGCCTTTTCGCCGGAAAACGCGTTTTCGGCCGAAAACGTGTACGTTTGCACTTCCCCGCCACAGGGAAGCTGCTAGCCGGGAATTCTCTGCCTGGTTCTACCCGCTGCCCGGAACGCTACGCAGGGCAAAAGCGGTTCTCGTTCTCCGTGCTTGCTTTTTCTCAGAAAGAGCCGTGGTGTGCTTTTTCGCCGGAAAACGCGTTTTCGGCCGAAAACGTGTACGTTTGCACTTCCCCGCCACAGGGAAGCTGCTAGCCGGGAATTCTCTGCCTGGTTCTACCCGCTGCACGGAACGCTACGCAGGGCAAAAGCGGTTCTCGTCCTCCGTGCTTGCTTTTTCTTAGCAAGAGCCGTGGAGTGCGTTTTCGCCGGAAAACGCGTTTTCGGCCGAAAACGTGTACGTTTGCACTTCCCCGCCACAGCGAAGCTGCTAGCCGGGAATTCTCTGCCTGGTTCTACCCGCTGCCCGGAACGCTACGCAGGGCAAAAGCGGTTCTCGTCCTCCGTGCTTGCTTTTTCTCAGAAAGAGCCGTGGTGTGCGTTTTCGCAGGAAAACGCGTTTTCGGCCGAAAACGTGTACGTTTGCACTTCCCCGCCACAGGGAAGCTGCTAGCCGGGAATTCTCTGCCTGGTTCTACCCGCTGCCCGGAACGCTACGCAGGGCAAAAGCGGTTCTCGTCCTCCGTGCTTGCTTTTTCTCAGAAAGAGCCCTGGTGTGCGTTTTCGCCGGAAAACGCGTTTTCGGCCGAAAACGTGTACGTTTGCACTTCCCCGCCACAGGGAAGCTGCTAGCCGGGAATTCTCTGCCTGGTTCTACCCGCTGCACGGAACGCTACGCAGGGCAAAAGCGGTTCTCGTCCTCCGTGCTTGCTTTTTCTCAGAAAGAGCCGTGGTGTGCCTTTTCGCCGGAAAACGCGTTTTCGGCCGAAAACGTGTACGTTTGCACTTCCCCGCCACAGGGAAGCTGCTAGCCGGGAATTCTCTGCCTGGTTCTACCCGCTGCCCGGAACGCTACACAGGGCAAAAGCGGTTCTCGTCCTCCGTGCTTGCTTTTTCTCAGAAAGAGCCGTGGTGTGCGTTTTCGCCGGAAAACGCGTTTTCGGCCGAAAACGTGTACGTTTGCACTTCCCCGCCACAGGGAAGCTGCTAGCCGGGAATTCTCTGCCTGGTTCTACCCGCTGCCCGGAACGCTACGCAGGGCAAAAGCGGTTCTCGTCCTCCGTGCTTGCTTTTTCTCAGCAAGAGCCGTGGTGTGCGTTTTCGCCGGAAAACGCGTTTTCGGCCGAAAACGTGTACGTTTGCACTTCCCCGCCACAGCGAAGCTGCTAGCCGGGAATTCTCTGCCTGGTTCTACCCGCTGCCCGGAACGCTACGCAGGGCAAAAGCGGTTCTCGTCCTCCGTGCTTGCTTTTTCTCAGAAAGAGCCGTGGTGTGCGTTTTCGCCGGAAAACGCGTTTTCGGCCGAAAACGTGTACGTTTGCACTTCCCCGCCACAGGGAAGCTGCTAGCCGGGAATTCTCTGCCTGCTTCTACCCGCTGCCCGGAACGCTACGCAGGGCAAAAGCGGTTCTCGTCCTCCGTGCTTGCTTTTTCTCAGAAAGAGCCGTGGTGTGCGTTTTCGCCGGAAAACGCGTTTTCGGCCGAAAACGTGTACGTTTGCACTTCCCCGCCACAGCGAAGCTGCTAGCCGGGAATTCTCTGCCTGGTTCTACCCGCTGCCCGGAACGCTACGCAGGGCAAAAGCGGTTCTCGTCCTCCGTGCTTGCTTTTTCTCAGAAAGAGCCGTGGTGTGCGTTTTCGCCGGAAAACGCGTTTTCGGCCGAAAACGTGTACGTTTGCACTTCCCCGCCACAGGGAAGCTGCT
Source organism: Athene noctua (assembly GCF_965140245.1). Taxonomy (NCBI): domain Eukaryota; kingdom Metazoa; phylum Chordata; class Aves; order Strigiformes; family Strigidae; genus Athene; species Athene noctua. The sequence continues at coordinate 5,596 of NW_027438074.1, forward strand.
AGCCGGGAATCCTCTGCCTGGTTCTACCCGCTGCCCGGAACGCTACGCAGGGCAAAAGCGGTTCTCGTCCTCCGTGCTTGCTTTTTCTCAGAAAGAGCCGTGGTGTGCGTTTTCGCCGGAAAACGCGTTTTCGGCCGAAAACGTGTACGTTTGCACTTCCCCGCCACAGGGAAGCTGCTAGCCGGGAATTCTCTGCCTGGTTCTACCCGCTGCCCGGAACGCTACGCAGGGCAAAAGCGGTTCTCGTCCTCCGTGCTTGCTTTTTCTCAGAAAGAGCCGTGGTGTGCGTTTTCGCCGGAAAACGCGTTTTCGGGCGAAAACGTGTACGTTTGCACTTCCCCGCCACAGGGAAGCTGCTAGCCGGGAATTCTCTGCCTGGTTCTACCCGCTGCCCGGAACGCTACGCAGGGCAAAAGCGGTTCTCGTCCTCCGTGCTTGCTTTTTCTCAGAAAGAGCCGTGGTGTGCGTTTTCGCCGGAAAACGCGTTTTCGGCCGAAAACGTGTACGTTTGCACTTCCCCGCCACAGGGAAGCTGCTAGCCGGGAATTCTCTGCCTGGTTCTACCCGCTGCCCGGAACGCTACGCAGGGCAAAAGCGGTTCTCGTCCTCCGTGCTTGCTTTTTCTCAGAAAGAGCCGTGGTGTGCGTTTTCGCCGGAAAACGCGTTTTCGGCCGAAAACGTGTACGTTTGCACTTCCCCGCCACAGGGAAGCTGCTAGCCGGGAATTCTCTGCCTGGTTCTACCCGCTGCCCGGAACGCTACGCAGGGCAAAAGCGGTTCTCGTCCTCCGTGCTTGCTTTTTCTCAGAAAGAGACGTGGTGTGCGTTTTCGCCGGAAAACGCGTTTTCGGCCGAAAACGTGTACGTTTGCACTTCCCCGCCACAGGGAAGCTGCTAGCCGGGAATTCTCTGCCTGGTTCTACCCGCTGCCCGGAACGCTACGCAGGGCAAAAGCGGTTCTCGTCCTCCGTGCTTGCTTTTTCTCAGCAAGAGCCGTGGTGTGCGTTTTCGCCGGAAAACGCGTTTTCGGCCGAAAACGTGTACGTTTGCACTTCCCCGCCACAGCGAAGCTGCTAGCCGGGAATTCTCTGCCTGGTTCTACCCGCTGCCCGGAACGCTACGCAGGGCAAAAGCGGTTCTCGTCCTCCGTGCTTGCTTTTTCTCAGAAAGAGCCGTGGTGTGCGTTTTCGCCGGAAAACGCGTTTTCGACCGAAAACGTGTACGTTTGCACTTCCCCGCCACAGGGAAGCTGCTAGCCGGGAATTCTCTGCCTGCTTCTACTCGCTGCCCGGAACGCTACGCAGGGCAAAAGCGGTTCTCGTCCTCCGTGCTTGCTTTTTCTCAGAAAGAGCCGTGGTGTGCGTTTTCGCCGGAAAACGCGTTTTCGGCCGAAAACGTGTACGTTTGCACTTCCCCGCCACAGCGAAGCTGCTAGCCGGGAATTCTCTGCCTGGTTCTACCCGCTGCCCGAAACGCTACGCAGGGCAAAAGCGGTTCTCGTCCTCCGTGCTTGCTTTTTCTCAGAAAGAGCCGTGGTGTGCGTTTTCGCCGGAAAACGCGTTTTCGGCCGAAAACGTGTACGTTTGCACTTCCCCGCCACAGGGAAGCTGCTAGCCGGGAATTCTCTGCCTGCTTCTACCCGCTGCCCGGAACGCTACGCAGGGCAAAAGCGGTTCTCGTCCTCCGTGCTTGCTTTTTCTCAGAAAGAGCCGTGGTGTGCGTTTTCGCCGGAAAACGCGTTTTCGGCCGAAAACGTGTACGTTTGCACTTCCCCGCCACAGGGAAGCTGCTAGCCGGGAATTCTCTGCCTGGTTCTACCCGCTGCCCGGAACGCTACGCAGGGCAAAAGCGGTTCTCGCCCTCCGTGCTTGCTTTTTCTCAGCAAGAGCCGTGGTGTGCGTTTTCGCCGGAAAACGCGTTTTCGGCCGAAAACGTGTACGTTTGCACTTCCCCGCCACAGGGAGGCTGCTAGCCGGGAATTCTCTGCCTGGTTCTACCCGCTGCCCGCAACGCTACGCAGGGCAAAAGCGGTTCTCGTCCTCCGTGCTTGCTTTTTCTCAGAAAGAGCCGTGGTGTGCGTTTTCGCCGGAAAACGCGTTTTCGGCCGAAAACGTGTACGTTTGCACTTCCCCGCCACAGGGAAGCTGCTAGCCGGGAATTCTCTGCCTGGTTCTACCCGCTGCCCGGAACGCTACGCAGGGCAAAAGCGGTTCTCGTCCTCCGTGCTTGCTTTTTCTCAGAAAGAGCCGTGGTGTGCGTTTTCGCCGGAAAACGCGTTTTCGGCCGAAAACGTGTACGTTTGCACTTCCCCGCCACAGGGAAGCTGCTAGCCGGGAATTCTCTGCCTGGTTCTACCCGCTGCCCGGAACGCTACGCAGGGCAAAAGCGGTTCTCGTCCTCCGTGCTTGCTTTTTCTCAGAAAGAGCCGTGGTGTGCGTTTTCGCCGGAAAACGCGTTTTCGGCCGAAAACGTGTACGTTTGCACTTCCCCGCCACAGGGAAGCTGCTAGCGGGGAATTCTCTGCCTGGTTCTACCCGCTGCCCGGAACGCTACGCAGGGCAAAAGCGGTTCTCGCCCTCCGTGCTTGCTTTTTCTCAGCAAGAGCCGTGGTGTGCGTTTTCGCCGGAAAACGCGTTTTCGGCCGAAAACGTGTACGTTTGCACTTCCCCGCCACAGGGAAGCTGCTAGCCGGGAATTCTCTGCCTGGTTCTACCCGCTGCCCGGAACGCTACGCAGGGCAAAAGCGGTTCTCGTCCTCCGTGCTTGCTTTTTCTCAGAAAGAGCCGTGGTGTGCGTTTTCGCCGGAAAACGCGTTTTCGGCCGAAAACGTGTACGTTTGCACTTCCCCGCCACAGGGAAGCTGCTAGCCGGGAATTCTCTGCCTGGTTCTACCCGCTGCCCGGAACGCTACTCAGGGCAAAAGCGGTTCTCGTCCTCCGTGCTTGCTTTTTCTCAGAAAGAGCCGTGGTGTGCGTTTTCGCCGGAAAACGCGTTTTCGGCCGAAAACGTGTACGTTTGCACTTCCCTGCCACAGGGAAGCTGCTAGCCGGGAATTCTCTGCCTGGTTCTACCCGCTGACCGGAACGCTACGCAGGGCAAAAGCGGTTCTCGTCCTCCGTGCTTGCTTTTTCTCAGAAAGAGCCGTGGTGTGCGTTTTCGGCGGAAAACGCGTTTTCGGCCGAAAACGTGTACGTTTGCACTTCCCCGCCACAGGGAAGCTGCTAGCCGGGAATTCTCTGCCTGGTTCTACCCGCTGCCCGGAACGCTACGCAGGGCAAAAGCGGTTCTCGTCCTCCGTGCTTGCTTTTTCTCAGAAAGAGCCGTGGTGTGCGTTTTCGCCGGAAAACGCGTTTTCGGCCGAAAACGTGTACGTTTGCACTTCCCCGCCACAGCGAAGCTGCTAGCCGGGAATTCTCTGCCTGGTTCTACCCGCTGCCCGGAACGCTACGCAGGGCAAAAGCGGTTCTCGTCCTCCGTGCTTGCTTTTTCTCAGAAAGAGCCGTGGTGTGCGTTTTCGCCGGAAAACGCGTTTTCGGCCGAAAACGTGTACGTTTGCACTTCCCCGCCACAGGGAAGCTGCTAGCCGGGAATCCTCTGCCTGGTTCTACCCGCTGCCCGGAACGCTACGCAGGGCAAAAGCGGTTCTCGTCCTCCGTGCTTGCTTTTTCTCAGAAAGAGCCGTGGTGTGCGTTTTCGCCGGAAAACGCGTTTTCGGCCGAAAACGTGTACGTTTGCACTTCCCCGCCACAGGGAAGCTGCTAGCCGGGAATTCTCTGCCTGCTTCTACCCGCTGCCCGGAACGCTACGCAGGGCAAAAGCGGTTCTCGTCCTCCGTGCTTGCTTTTTCTCAGAAAGAGCCGTGGTGTGCGTTTTCGCCGGAAAACGCGTTTTCGGGCGAAAACGTGTACGTTTGCACTTCCCCGCCACAGGGAAGCTGCTAGCCGGGAATTCTCTGCCTGGTTCTACCCGCTGCCCGGAACGCTACGCAGGGCAAAAGCGGTTCTCGTCCTCCGTGCTTGCTTTTTCTCAGAAAGAGCCGTGGTGTGCGTTTTCGCCGGAAAACGCGTTTTCGGCCGAAAACGTGTACGTTTGCACTTCCCCGCCACAGGGAAGCTGCTAGCCGGGAATTCTCTGCCTGGTTCTACCCGCTGCCCGGAACGCTACGCAGGGCAAAAGCGGTTCTCGTCCTCCGTGCTTGCTTTTTCTCAGAAAGAGCCGTGGTGTGCGTTTTCGCCGGAAAACGCGTTTTCGGCCGAAAACGTGTACGTTTGCACTTCCCCGCCACAGGGAAGCTGCTAGCCGGGAATTCTCTGCCTGGTTCTACCCGCTGCCCGGAACGCTACGCAGGGCAAAAGCGGTTCTCGTCCTCCGTGCTTGCTTTTTCTCAGAAAGAGACGTGGTGTGCGTTTTTGCCGGAAAACGCGTTTTCGGCCGAAAACGTGTACGTTTGCACTTCCCCGCCACAGGGAAGCTGCTAGCCGGGAATTCTCTGCCTGGTTCTACCCGCTGCCCGGAACGCTACGCAGGGCAAAAGCGGTTCTCGTCCTCCGTGCTTGCTTTTTCTCAGCAAGAGCCGTGGTGTGCGTTTTCGCCGGAAAACGCGTTTTCGGCCGAAAACGTGTACGTTTGCACTTCCCCGCCACAGCGAAGCTGCTAGCCGGGAATTCTCTGCCTGGTTCTACCCGCTGCCCGGAACGCTACGCAGGGCAAAAGCGGTTCTCGTCCTCCGTGCTTGCTTTTTCTCAGAAAGAGCCGTGGTGTGCGTTTTCGCCGGAAAACGCGTTTTCGACCGAAAACGTGTACGTTTGCACTTCCCCGCCACAGGGAAGCTGCTAGCCGGGAATTCTCTGCCTGCTTCTACTCGCTGCCCGGAACGCTACGCAGGGCAAAAGCGGTTCTCGTCCTCCGTGCTTGCTTTTTCTCAGAAAGAGCCGTGGTGTGCCTTTTCGCCGGAAAACGCGTTTTCGGCCGAAAACGTGTACGTTTGCACTTCCCCGCCACAGGGAAGCTGCTAGCCGGGAATTCTCTGCCTGGTTCTACCCGCTGCCCGGAACGCTACGCAGGGCAAAAGCGGTTCTCGTCCTCCGTGCTTGCTTTTTCTCAGAAAGAGCCGTGGTGTGCGTTTTCGCCGGAAAACGCGTTTTCGGCCGAAAACGTGTACGTTTGCACTTCCCCGCCACAGCGAAGCTGCTAGCCGGGAATTCTCTGCCTGGTTCTACCCGCTGCCCGAAACGCTACGCAGGGCAAAAGCGGTTCTCGTCCTCCGTGCTTGCTTTTTCTCAGAAAGAGCCGTGGTGTGCGTTTTTGCCGGAAAACGCGTTTTCGGCCGAAAACGTGTACGTTTGCACTTCCCCGCCACAGGGAAGCTGCTAGCCGGGAATTCTCTGCCTGGTTCTACCCGCTGCCCGGAACGCTACGCAGGGCAAAAGCGGTTCTCGCCCTCCGTGCTTGCTTTTTCTCAGCAAGAGCCGTGGTGTGCGTTTTCGCCGGAAAACGCGTTTTCGGCCGAAAACGTGTACGTTTGCACTTCCCCGCCACAGGGAAGCTGCTAGCCGGGAATTCTCTGCCTGGTTCTACCCGCTGCCCGGAACGCTACGCAGGGCAAAAGCGGTTCTCGTCCTCCGTGCTTGCTTTTTCTCAGAAAGAGCCGTGGTGTGCGTTTTCGCCGGAAAACGCGTTTTCGGCCGAAAACGTGTACGTTTGCACTTCCCCGCCACAGGGAGGCTGCTAGCCGGGAATTCTCTGCCTGGTTCTACCCGCTGCCCGCAACGCTACGCAGGGCAAAAGCGGTTCTCGTCCTCCGTGCTTGCTTTTTCTCAGAAAGAGCCGTGGTGTGCGTTTTCGCCGGAAAACGCGTTTTCGGCCGAAAACGTGTACGTTTGCACTTCCCCGCCACAGGGAAGCTGCTAGCCGGGAATTCTCTGCCTGGTTCTACCCGCTGCCCGGAACGCTACGCAGGGCAAAAGCGGTTCTCGTCCTCCGTGCTTGCTTTTTCTCAGAAAGAGCCGTGGTGTGCCTTTTCGCCGGAAAACGCGTTTTCGGCCGAAAACGTGTACGTTTGCACTTCCCCGCCACAGGGAAGCTGCTAGCCGGGAATTCTCTGCCTGGTTCTACCCGCTGCTCGGAACGCTACGCAGGGCAAAAGCGGTTCTCGCCCTCCGTGCTTGCTTTTTCTCAGAAAGAGCCGTGGTGTGCCTTTTCGCCGGAAAACGCGTTTTCGGCCGAAAACGTGTACGTTTGCACTACCCCGCCACAGGGAAGCTGCTAGCCGGGAATTCTCTGCCTGGTTCTACCCGCTGCCCGGAACGCTACGCAGGGCAAAAGCGGTTCTCGTCCTCCGTGCTTGCTTTTTCTCAGAAAGAGCCGTGGTGTGCGTTTTCGGCGGAAAACGCGTTTTCGGCCGAAAACGTGTACGTTTGCACTTCCCCGCCACAGGGAAGCTGCTAGCCGGGAATTCTCTGCCTGGTTCTACCCGCTGCCCGGAACGCTACGCAGGGCAAAAGCGGTTCTCGTCCTCCGTGCTTGCTTTTTCTCAGAAAGAGCCGTGGTGTGCGTTTTCGCCGGAAAACGCGTTTTCGGCCGAAAACGTGTACGTTTGCACTTCCCCGCCACAGGGAAGCTGCTAGCCGGGAATTCTCTGCCTGGTTCTACCCGCTGCCCGGAACGCTACTCAGGGCAAAAGCGGTTCTCGTCCTCCGTGCTTGCTTTTTCTCAGAAAGAGCCGTGGTGTGCGTTTTCGCCGGAAAACGCGTTTTCGGCCGAAAACGTGTACGTTTGCACTTCCCCGCCACAGGGAAGCTGCTAGCCGGGAATTCTCTGCCTGGTTCTACCCGCTGACCGGAACGCTACGCAGGGCAAAAGCGGTTCTCGTCCTCCGTGCTTGCTTTTTCTCAGAAAGAGCCGTGGTGTGCGTTTTCGCCGGAAAACGCGTTTTCGGCCGAAAACGTGTACGTTTGCACTTCCCCGCCACAGGGAAGCTGCTAGCCGGGAATTCTCTGCCTGGTTCTACCCGCTGCCCGGAACGCTACGCAGGGCAAAAGCGGTTCTCGTCCTCCGTGCTTGCTTTTTCTCAGAAAGAGCCGTGGTGTGCGTTTTCGCCGGAAAACGCGTTTTCGGCCGAAAACGTGTACGTTTGCACTTCCCCGCCACAGGGAAGCTGCTAGCCGGGAATTCTCTGCCTGGTTCTACCCGCTGCCCGGAACGCTACGCAGGGCAAAAGCGGTTCTCGTCCTCCGTGCTTGCTTTTTCTCAGAAAGAGCCGTGGTGTGCGTTTTCGCCGGAAAACGCGTTTTCGGCCGAAAACGTGTACGTTTGCACTTCCCTGCCACAGGGAAGCTGCTAGCCGGGAATTCTCTGCCTGGTTCTACCCGCTGCCCGGAACGCTACGCAGGGCAAAAGCGGTTCTCCTCCTCCGTGCTTGCTTTTTCTCAGAAAGAGCCGTGGTGTGCGTTTTCGCCGGAAAACGCGTTTTCGGCCGAAAACGTGTACGTTTGCACTTCCCTGCCACAGGGAAGCTGCTAGCCGGGAATTCTCTGCCTGGTTCTACCCGCTGCCCGGAACGCTACGCAGGGCAAAAGCGGTTCTCGTCCTCCGTGCTTGCTTTTTCTCAGAAAGAGCCGTGGTGTGCGTTTTCGCCGGAAAACGCGTTTTCGGCCGAAAACGTGTACGTTTGCACTTCCCCGCCACAGGGAAGCTGCTACCTGGGAATTCTCTGCCTGGTTCTACCCGCTGCCCGGAACGCTACGCAGGGCAAAAGCGGTTCTCGTCCTCCGTGCTTGCTTTTTCTCAGAAAGAGCCGTGGTGTGCGTTTTCGCCGGAAAACGCGTTTTCGGCCGAAAACGTGTACGTTTGCACTTCCCCGCCACAGGGAAGCTGCTAGCCGGGAATTCTCTGCCTGGTTCTACCCGCTGCCCGGAACGCTACGCAGGGCAAAAGCGGTTCTCGTCCTCCGTGCTTGCTTTTTCTCAGCAAGAGCCGTGGTGTGCGTTTTCGCCGGAAAACGCGTTTTCGGCCGAAAACGTGTACGTTTGCACTTCCCCGCCACAGGGAAGCTGCTAGCCGGGAATTCTCTGCCTGCTTCTACCCGCTGCCCGGAACGCTACGCAGGGCAAAAGCGGTTTTCGTCCTCCGTGCTTGCTTTTTCTCAGAAAGAGCCGTGGTGTGCGTTTTCGCCGGAAAACGCGTTTTCGGCCGAAAACGTGTACGTTTGCACTTCCCCGCCACAGGGAAGCTGCTAGCCGGGAATTCTCTGCCTGGTTCTACCCGCTGCCCGGAACGCTACGCAGGGCAAAAGCGGTTCTCGTCCTCCGTGCTTGCTTTTTCTCAGAAAGAGCCGTGGTGTGCGTTTTCGCCGGAAAACGCGTTTTCGGCCGAAAACGTGTACGTTTGCACTTCCCCGCCACAGGGAAGCTGCTAGCCGGGAATTCTCTGCCTGGTTCTACCCGCTGCCCGGAACGCTACGCAGGGCAAAAGCGGTTCTCGTCCTCCGTGCTTGCTTTTTCTCAGAAAGAGCCGTGGTGTGCCTTTTCGCCGGAAAACGCGTTTTCGGCCGAAAACGTGTACGTTTGCACTTCCCCGCCACAGGGAAGCTGCTAGCCGGGAATTCTCTGCCTGGTTCTACCCGCTGCCCGGAACGCTACGCAGGGCAAAAGCGGTTCTCGTCCTCCGTGCTTGCTTTTTCTCAGAAAGAGCCGTGGTGTGCGTTTTCGCCGGAAAACGCGTTTTCGGCCGAAAACGTGTACGTTTGCACTTCCCCGCCACAGGGAAGCTGCTAGCCGGGAATTCTCTGCCTGGTTCTACCCGCTGCCCGTAACGCTACGCAGGGCAAAAGCGGTTCTCCTCCTCCGTGCTTGCTTTTTCTCAGAAAGAGCCGTAGTGTGCGTTTTCGCCGGAAAACGCGTTTTCGGCCGAAAACGTGTACGTTTGCACTTCCCCGCCACAGGGAAGCTGCTAGCCGGGAATTCTCTGCCTGGTTCTACCCGCTGCCCGGAACGCTACGCAGGGCAAAAGCGGTTCTCGTCCTCCGTGCTTGCTTTTTCTCAGAAAGAGCCGTGGTGTGCGTTTTCGCCGGAAAACGCGTTTTCGGCCGAAAACGTGTACGTTTGCACTTCCCCGCCACAGGGAAGCTGCTAGCCGGGAATTCTCTGCCTGGTTCTACCCGCTGCCCGGAACGCTACGCAGGGCAAAAGCGGTTCTCGTCCTCCGTGCTTGCTTTTTCTCAGAAAGAGCCGTGGTGTGCGTTTTCGCCGGAAAACGCGTTTTCGGCCGAAAACGTGTACGTTTGCACTTCCCCGCCACAGGGAAGCTGCTACCTGGGAATTCTCTGCCTGGTTCTACCCGCTGCCCGGAACGCTACGCAGGGCAAAAGCGGTTCTCGTCCGCCGTGCTTGCTTTTTCTCAGAAAGAGCCGTGGTGTGCGTTTTCGCCGGAAAACGCGTTTTCGGCCGAAAACGTGTACGTTTGCACTTCCCCGCCACAGGGAAGCTGCTAGCCGGGAATTCTCTGCCTGGTTCTACCCGCTGCCCGGAACGCTACGCAGGGCAAAAGCGGTTCTCGTCCTCCGTGCTTGCTTTTTCTCAGCAAGAGCCGTGGTGTGCGTTTTCGCCGGAAAACGCGTTTTCGGCCGAAAACGTGTACGTTTGCACTTCCCCGCCACAGGGAAGCTGCTAGCCGGGAATTCTCTGCCTGCTTCTACCCGCTGCCCGGAACGCTACGCAGGGCAAAAGCGGTTCTCGTCCTCCGTGCTTGCTTTTTCTCAGAAAGAGCCGTGGTGTGCGTTTTCGCCGGAAAACGCGTTTTCGGCCGAAAACGTGTACGTTTGCACTTCCCCGCCACAGGGAAGCTGCTAGCCGGGAATTCTCTGCCTGGTTCTACCCGCTGCCCGGAACGCTACGCAGGGCAAAAGCGGTTCTCGTCCTCCGTGCTTGCTTTTTCTCAGAAAGAGCCGTGGTGTGCGTTTTCGCCGGAAAACGCGTTTTCGGCCGAAAACGTGTACGTTTGCACTTCCCCGCCACAGGGAAGCTGCTAGCCGGGAATTCTCTGCCTGGTTCTACCCGCTGCCCGGAACGCTACGCAGGGCAAAAGCGGTTCTCGTCCTCCGTGCTTGCTTTTTCTCAGAAAGAGCCGTGGTGTGCCTTTTCGCCGGAAAACGCGTTTTCGGCCGAAAACGTGTACGTTTGCACTTCCCCGCCACAGGGAAGCTGCTAGCCGGGAATTCTCTGCCTGCTTCTACCCGCTGCCCGGAACGCTACGCAGGGCAAAAGCGGTTCTCGTCCTCCGTGCTTGCTTTTTCTCAGAAAGAGCCGTGGTGTGCCTTTTCGCCGGAAAACGCGTTTTCGGCCGAAAACGTGTACGTTTGCACTTCCCCGCCACAGGGAAGCTGCTAGCCGGGAATTCTCTGCCTGGTTCTACCCGCTGCCCGGAACGCTACGCAGGGCAAAAGCGGTTCTCGTCCTCCGTGCTTGCTTTTTCTCAGAAAGAGCCGTGGTGTGCGTTTTCGCCGGAAAACGCGTTTTCGGCCGAAAACGTGTACGTTTGCACTTCCCCGCCACAGGGAAGCTGCTAGCCGGGAATTCTCTGCCTGGTTCTACCCGCTGCCCGGAACGCTACACAGGGCAAAAGCGGTTCTCGTCCTCCGTGCTTGCTTTTTCTCAGAAAGAGCCGTGGTGTGCGTTTTCGCCGGAAAACGCGTTTTCGGCCGAAAACGTGTACGTTTGCACTTCCCCGCCACAGGGAAGCTGCTAGCCGGGAATTCTCTGCCTGGTTCTACCCGCTGCCCGCAACGCTACGCAGGGCAAAAGCGGTTCTCGTCCTCCGTGCTTGCTTTTTCTCAGAAAGAGCCGTGGTGTGCGTTTTCGCCGGAAAACGCGTTATCGGCCGAAAACGTGTACGTTTGCACTTCCCCGCCACAGGGAAGCTGCTAGCCGGGAATTCTCTGCCTGGTTCTACCCGCTGCCCGGAACGCTACGCAGGGCAAAAGCGGTTCTCGTCCTCCGTGCTTGCTTTTTCTCAGAAAGAGCCGTGGTGTGCCTTTTCGCCGGAAAACGCGTTTTCGGCCGAAAACGTGTACGTTTGCACTTCCCCGCCACAGGGAAGCTGCTAGCCGGGAATTCTCTGCCTGGTTCTACCCGCTGCTCGGAACGCTACGCAGGGCAAAAGCGGTTCTCGCCCTCCGTGCTTGCTTTTTCTCAGAAAGAGCCGTGGTGTGCCTTTTCGCCGGAAAACGCGTTTTCGGCCGAAAACGTGTACGTTTGCACTACCCCGCCACAGGGAAGCTGCTAGCCGGGAATTCTCTGCCTGGTTCTACCCGCTGCCCGGAACGCTACGCAGGGCAAAAGCGGTTCTCGTCCTCCGTGCTTGCTTTTTCTCAGAAAGAGCCGTGGTGTGCGTTTTCGGCGGAAAACGCGTTTTCGGCCGAAAACGTGTACGTTTGCACTTCCCCGCCACAGGGAAGCTGCTAGCCGGGAATTCTCTGCCTGGTTCTACCCGCTGCCCGGAACGCTACGCAGGGCAAAAGCGGTTCTCGTCCTCCGTGCTTGCTTTTTCTCAGAAAGAGCCGTGGTGTGCGTTTTCGCCGGAAAACGCGTTTTCGGCCGAAAACGTGTACGTTTGCACTTCCCCGCCACAGGGAAGCTGCTAGCCGGGAATTCTCTGCCTGGTTCTACCCGCTGCCCGGAACGCTACTCAGGGCAAAAGCGGTTCTCGTCCTCCGTGCTTGCTTTTTCTCAGAAAGAGCCGTGGTGTGCGTTTTCGCCGGAAAACGCGTTTTCGGCCGAAAACGTGTACGTTTGCACTTCCCTGCCACAGGGAAGCTGCTAGCCGGGAATTCTCTGCCTGGTTCTACCCGCTGACCGGAACGCTACGCAGGGCAAAAGCGGTTCTCGTCCTCCGTGCTTGCTTTTTCTCAGAAAGAGCCGTGGTGTGCGTTTTCGGCGGAAAACGCGTTTTCGGCCGAAAACGTGTACGTTTGCACTTCCCCGCCACAGGGAAGCTGCTAGCCGGGAATTCTCTGCCTGGTTCTACCCGCTGCCCGGAACGCTACGCAGGGCAAAAGCGGTTCTCGTCCTCCGTGCTTGCTTTTTCTCAGAAAGAGCCGTGGTGTGCGTTTTCGCCGGAAAACGCGTTTTCGGCCGAAAACGTGTACGTTTGCACTTCCCCGCCACAGGGAAGCTGCTAGCCGGGAATTCTCTGCCTGGTTCTACCCGCTGCCCGGAACGCTACGCAGGGCAAAAGCGGTTCTCGTCCTCCGTGCTTGCTTTTTCTCAGAAAGAGCCGTGGTGTGCGTTTTCGCCGGAAAACGCGTTTTCGGCCGAAAACGTGTACGTTTGCACTTCCCCGCCACAGGGAAGCTGCTAGCCGGGAATTCTCTGCCTGGTTCTACCCGCTGCCCGGAACGCTACGCAGGGCAAAAGCGGTTCTCGTCCTCCGTGCTTGCTTTTTCTCAGAAAGAGCCGTGGTGTGCGTTTTCGCCGGAAAACGCGTTTTCGGCCGAAAACGTGTACGTTTGCACTTCCCCGCCACAGGGAAGCTGCTAGCCGGGAATTCTCTGCCTGGTTCTACCCGTTGCCCGGAACGCTACGCAGGGCAAAAGCGGTTCTCGTCCTCCGTGCTTGCTTTTTCTCAGAAAGAGCCGTGGTGTGCGTTTTCGCCGGAAAACGCGTTTTCGGCCGAAAACGTGTACGTTTGCACTTCCCCGCCACAGCGAAGCTGCTAGCCGGGAATTCTCTGCCTGGTTCTACCCGCTGCCCGGAACGCTACGCAGGGCAAAAGCGGTTCTCGTCCTCCGTGCTTGCTTTTTCTCAGAAAGAGCCGTGGTGTGCGTTTTCGCCGGAAAACGCGTTTTCGGCCGAAAACGTGTACGTTTGCACTTCCCCGCCACAGGGAAGCTGCTAGCCGGGAATTCTCTGCCTGGTTCTACCCGCTGCCCGGAACGCTACGCAGGGCAAAAGCGGTTCTCGTCCTCCGTGCTTGCTTTTTCTCAGAAAGAGCCGTGGTGTGCCTTTTCGCCGGAAAACGCGTTTTCGGCCGAAAACGTGTACGTTTGCACTTCCCCGCCACAGGGAAGCTGCTAGCCGGGAATTCTCTGCCTGGTTCTACCCGCTGCCCGGAACGCTACGCAGGGCAAAAGCGGTTCTCGTCCTCCGTGCTTGCTTTTTCTCAGAAAGAGCCGTGGTGTGCGTTTTCGCCGGAAAACGCGTTTTCGGCCGAAAACGTGTACGTTTGCACTTCCCCGCCACAGGGAAGCTGCTAGCCGGGAATTCTCTGCCTGGTTCTACCCGCTGCCCGTAACGCTACGCAGGGCAAAAGCGGTTCTCCTCCTCCGTGCTTGCTTTTTCTCAGAAAGAGCCGTAGTGTGCGTTTTCGCCGGAAAACGCGTTTTCGGCCGAAAACGTGTACGTTTGCAATTCCCCGCCACAGGGAAGCTGCTAGCCGGGAATTCTCTGCCTGGTTCTACCCGCTGCCCGGAACGCTACGCAGGGCAAAAGCGGTTCTCGTCCTCCGTGCTTGCTTTTTCTCAGAAAGAGCCGTGGTGTGCCTTTTCGACGGAAAACGCGTTTTCGGCCGAAAACGTGTACGTTTGCACTTCCCCGCCACAGGGAAGCTGCTAGCCGGGAATTCTCTGCCTGGTTCTACCCGCTGCCCGGAACGCTACGCAGGGCAAAAGCGGTTCTCGTCCTCCGTGCTTGCTTTTTCTCAGAAAGAGCCGTGGTGTGCGTTTTCGCCGGAAAACGCGTTTTCGGCCGAAAACGTGTACGTTTGCACTTCCCCGCCACAGGGAAGCTGCTACCTGGGAATTCTCTGCCTGGTTCTACCCGCTGCCCGGAACGCTACGCAGGGCAAAAGCGGTTCTCGTCCGCCGTGCTTGCTTTTTCTCAGAAAGAGCCGTGGTGTGCGTTTTGGCCGGAAAACGCGTTTTCGGCCGAAAACGTGTACGTTTGCACTTCCCCGCCACAGGGAAGCTGCTAGCCGGGAATTCTCTGCCTGGTTCTACCCGCTGCCCGGAACGCTACGCAGGGCAAAAGCGGTTCTCCTCCTCCGTGCTTGCTTTTTCTCAGAAAGAGCCGTGGTGTGCGTTTTCGCCGGAAAACGCGTTTTCGGCCGAAAACGTGTACGTTTGCACTTCCCCGCCACAGGGAAGCTGCTAGCCGGGAATTCTCTGCCTGGTTCTACCCGCTGCCCGGAACGCTACGCAGGGCAAAAGCGGTTCTCGTCCTCCGTGCTTGCTTTTTCTCAGAAAGAGCCGTGGTGTGCCTTTTCGCCGGAAAACGCGTTTTCGGCCGAAAACGTGTACGTTTGCACTTCCCCGCCACAGGGAAGCTGCTAGCCGGGAATTCTCTGCCTGGTTCTACCCGCTGCCCGGAACGCTACGCAGGGCAAAAGCGGTTCTCGTCCTCCGTGCTTGCTTTTTCTCAGAAAGAGCCGTGGTGTGCGTTTTCGCCGGAAAACGCGTTTTCGGCCGAAAACGTGTACGTTTGCACTTCCCCGCCACAGGGAAGCTGCTACCTGGGAATTCTCTGCCTGGTTCTACCCGCTGCCCGGAACGCTACGCAGGGCAAAAGCGGTTCTCGTCCTCCGTGCTTGCTTTTTCTCAGAAAGAGCCGTGGTGTGCGTTTTCGCCGGAAAACGCGTTTTCGGCCGAAAACGTGTACGTTTGCACTTCCCCGCCACAGGGAAGCTGCTAGCCGGGAATTCTCTGCCTGGTTCTACCCGCTGCCCGGAACGCTACGCAGGGCAAAAGCGGTTCTCGTCCTCCGTGCTTGCTTTTTCTCAGCAAGAGCCGTGGTGTGCGTTTTCGCCGGAAAACGCGTTTTCGGCCGAAAACGTGTACGTTTGCACTTCCCCGCCACAGGGAAGCTGCTAGCCGGGAATTCTCTGCCTGCTTCTACCCGCTGCCCGGAACGCTACGCAGGGCAAAAGCGGTTCTCGTCCTCCGTGCTTGCTTTTTCTCAGAAAGAGCCGTGGTGTGCGTTTTCGCCGGAAAACGCGTTTTCGGCCGAAAACGTGTACGTTTGCACTTCCCCGCCACAGGGAAGCTGCTAGCCGGGAATTCTCTGCCTGGTTCTACCCGCTGCCCGGAACGCTACGCAGGGCAAAAGCGGTTCTCGTCCTCCGTGCTTGCTTTTTCTCAGAAAGAGCCGTGGTGTGCGTTTTCGCCGGAAAACGCGTTTTCGGCCGAAAACGTGTACGTTTGCACTTCCCCGCCACAGGGAAGCTGCTAGCCGGGAATTCTCTGCCTGGTTCTACCCGCTGCCCGGAACGCTACGCAGGGCAAAAGCGGTTCTCGTCCTCCGTGCTTGCTTTTTCTCAGAAAGAGCCGTGGTGTGCCTTTTCGCCGGAAAACGCGTTTTCGGCCGAAAACGTGTACGTTTGCACTTCCCCGCCACAGGGAAGCTGCTAGCCGGGAATTCTCTGCCTGGTTCTACCCGCTGCCCGGAACGCTACGCAGGGCAAAAGCGGTTCTCGTCCTCCGTGCTTGCTTTTTCTCAGAAAGAGCCGTGGTGTGCGTTTTCGCCGGAAAACGCGTTTTCGGCCGAAAACGTGTACGTTTGCACTTCCCCGCCACAGGGAAGCTGCTAGCCGGGAATTCTCTGCCTGGTTCTACCCGCTGCCCGTAACGCTACGCAGGGCAAAAGCGGTTCTCCTCCTCCGTGCTTGCTTTTTCTCAGAAAGAGCCGTAGTGTGCGTTTTCGCCGGAAAACGCGTTTTCGGCCGAAAACGTGTACGTTTGCACTTCCCCGCCACAGGGAAGCTGCTAGCCGGGAATTCTCTGCCTGGTTCTACCCGCTGCCCGGAACGCTACGCAGGGCAAAAGCGGTTCTCGTCCTCCGTGCTTGCTTTTTCTCAGAAAGAGCCGTGGTGTGCCTTTTCGCCGGAAAACGCGTTTTCGGCCGAAAACGTGTACGTTTGCACTTCCCCGCCACAGGGAAGCTGCTAGCCGGGAATTCTCTGCCTGGTTCTACCCGCTGCCCGGAACGCTACGCAGGGCAAAAGCGGTTCTCGTCCTCCGTGCTTGCTTTTTCTCAGAAAGAGCCGTGGTGTGCGTTTTCGCCGGAAAACGCGTTTTCGGCCGAAAACGTGTACGTTTGCACTTCCCCGCCACAGGGAAGCTGCTACCTGGGAATTCTCTGCCTGGTTCTACCCGCTGCCCGGAACGCTACGCAGGGCAAAAGCGGTTCTCGTCCTCCGTGCTTGCTTTTTCTCAGCAAGAGCCGTGGTGTGCGTTTTCGCCGGAAAACGCGTTTTCGGCCGAAAACGTGTACGTTTGCACTTCCCCGCCACAGGGAAGCTGCTAGCCGGGAATTCTCTGCCTGGTTCTACCCGCTGCCCGGAACGCTACGCAGGGCAAAAGCGGTTCTCGTCCTCCGTGCTTGCTTTTTCTCAGCAAGAGCCGTGGTGTGCGTTTTCGCCGGAAAACGCGTTTTCGGCCGAAAACGTGTACGTTTGCACTTCCCCGCCACAGGGAAGCTGCTAGCCGGGAATTCTCTGCCTGCTTCTACCCGCTGCCCGGAACGCTACGCAGGGCAAAAGCGGTTCTCGTCCTCCGTGCTTGCTTTTTCTCAGAAAGAGCCGTGGTGTGCGTTTTCGCCGGAAAACGCGTTTTCGGCCGAAAACGTGTACGTTTGCACTTCCCCGCCACAGGGAAGCTGCTAGCCGGGAATTCTCTGCCTGGTTCTACCCGCTGCCCGGAACGCTACGCAGGGCAAAAGCGGTTCTCGTCCTCCGTGCTTGCTTTTTCTCAGAAAGAGCCGTGGTGTGCGTTTTCGCCGGAAAACGCGTTTTCGGCCGAAAACGTGTACGTTTGCACTTCCCCGCCACAGGGAAGCTGCTAGCCGGGAATTCTCTGCCTGGTTCTACCCGCTGCCCGGAACGCTACGCAGGGCAAAAGCGGTTCTCGTCCTCCGTGCTTGCTTTTTCTCAGAAAGAGCCGTGGTGTGCCTTTTCGCCGGAAAACGCGTTTTCGGCCGAAAACGTGTACGTTTGCACTTCCCCGCCACAGGGAAGCTGCTAGCCGGGAATTCTCCGCCTGGTTCTACCCGCTGCCCGGAACGCTACGCAGGGCAAAAGCGGTTCTCGTCCTCCGTGCTTGCTTTTTCTCAGAAAGAGCCGTGGTGTGCGTTTTCGCCGGAAAACGCGTTTTCGGCCGAAAACGTGTACGTTTGCACTTCCCCGCCACAGGGAAGCTGCTAGCCGGGAATTCTCTGCCTGGTTCTACCCGCTGCCCGTAACGCTACGCAGGGCAAAAGCGGTTCTCCTCCTCCGTGCTTGCTTTTTCTCAGAAAGAGCCGTAGTGTGCGTTTTCGCCGGAAAACGCGTTTTCGGCCGAAAACGTGTACGTTTGCACTTCCCCGCCACAGGGAAGCTGCTAGCCGGGAATTCTCTGCCTGGTTCTACCCGCTGCCCGGAACGCTACGCAGGGCAAAAGCGGTTCTCGTCCTCCGTGCTTGCTTTTTCTCAGAAAGAGCCGTGGTGTGCGTTTTCGCCGGAAAACGCGTTTTCGGCCGAAAACGTGTACGTTTGCACTTCCCCGCCACAGGGAAGCTGCTACCTGGGAATTCTCTGCCTGGTTCTACCCGCTGCCCGGAACGCTACGCAGGGCAAAAGCGGTTCTCGTCCGCCGTGCTTGCTTTTTCTCAGAAAGAGCCGTGGTGTGCGTTTTCGCCGGAAAACGCGTTTTCGGCCGAAAACGTGTACGTTTGCACTTCCCCGCCACAGGGAAGCTGCTAGCCGGGAATTCTCTGCCTGGTTCTACCCGCTGCCCGGAACGCTACGCAGGGCAAAAGCGGTTCTCGTCCTCCGTGCTTGCTTTTTCTCAGAAAGAGCCGTGGTGTGCGTTTTCGCCGGAAAACGCGTTTTCGGCCGAAAACGTGTACGTTTGCACTTCCCCGCCACAGGGAAGCTGCTAGCCGGGAATTCTCTGCCTGCTTCTACCCGCTGCCCGGAACGCTACGCAGGGCAAAAGCGGTTCTCGTCCTCCGTGCTTGCTTTTTCTCAGAAAGAGCCGTGGTGTGCGTTTTCGCCGGAAAACGCGTTTTCGGCCGAAAACGTGTACGTTTGCACTTCCCCGCCACAGGGAAGCTGCTAGCCGGGAATTCTCTGCCTGGTTCTACCCGCTGCCCGGAACGCTACGCAGGGCAAAAGCGGTTCTCGTCCTCCGTGCTTGCTTTTTCTCAGAAAGAGCCGTGGTGTGCCTTTTCGCCGGAAAACGCGTTTTCGGCCGAAAACGTGTACGTTTGCACTTCCCCGCCACAGGGAAGCTGCTAGCCGGGAATTCTCTGCCTGCTTCTACCCGCTGCCCGGAACGCTACACAGGGCAAAAGCGGTTCTCGTCCTCCGTGCTTGCTTTTTCTCAGAAAGAGCCGTGGTGTGCGTTTTCGCCGGAAAACGCGTTTTCGGCCGAAAACGTGTACGTTTGCACTTCCCCGCCACAGGGAAGCTGCTAGCCGGGAATTCTCTGCCTGGTTCTACCCGCTGCCCGGAACGCTACGCAGGGCAAAAGCGGTTCTCCTCCTCCGTGCTTGCTTTTTCTCAGAAAGAGCCGTGGTGTGCGTTTTCGCCGGAAAACGCGTTTTCGGCCGAAAACGTGTACGTTTGCACTTCCCCGCCACAGGGAAGCTGCTAGCCGGGAATTCTCTGCCTGGTTCTACCCGCTGCCCGGAACGCTACGCAGGGCAAAAGCGGTTCTCGTCCTCCGTGCTTGCTTTTTCTCAGAAAGAGCCGTGGTGTGCCTTTTCGCCGGAAAACGCGTTTTCGGCCGAAAACGTGTACGTTTGCACTTCCCCGCCACAGGGAAGCTGATAGCCGGGAATTCTCTGCCTGGTTCTACCCCCTGCCCGGAACGCTACGCAGGCCAAAAGCGGTTCTCGTCCTCCGTGCTTGCTTTTTCTCAGAAAGAGCCGTGGTGTGCGTTTTCGCCGGAAAACGCGTTTTCGGCCGAAAACGTGTACGTTTGCACTTCCCCGCCACAGGGAAGCTGCTAGCCGGGAATTCTCTGCCTGGTTCTACCCGCTGCCCGGAACGCTACGCAGGGCAAAAGCGGTTCTCGTCCTCCGTGCTTGCTTTTTCTCAGAAAGAGCCGTGGTGTGCCTTTTCGCCGGAAAACGCGTTTTCGGCCGAAAACGTGTACGTTTGCACTTCCCCGCCACAGGGAAGCTGCTAGCCGGGAATTCTCTGCCTGGTTCTACCCGCTGCCCGCAACGCTACGCAGGGCAAAAGCGGTTCTCGTCCTCCGTGCTTGCTTTTTCTCAGAAAGAGCCGTGGTGTGCGTTTTCGCCGGAAAACGCGTTTTCGGCCGAAAACTTGTACGTTTGCACTTCCCCGCCACAGGGAAGCTGCTAGCCGGGAATTGTCTGCCTGGTTCTACCCGCTGCCCGGAACGCTACGCAGGGCAAAAGCGGTTCTCGTCCTCCGTGCTTGCTTTTTCTCAGAAAGAGCCGTGGTGTGCCTTTTCGCCGGAAAACGCGTTTTCGGCCGAAAACGTGTACGTTTGCACTTCCCCGCCACAGGGAAGCTGCTAGCCGGGAATTCTCTGCCTGGTTCTACCCGCTGCCCGGAACGCTACGCAGGGCAAAAGCGGTTCTCGTCCTCCGTGCTTGCTTTTTCTCAGAAAGAGCCGTGGTGTGCGTTTTCGCCGGAAAACGCGTTTTCGGCCGAAAACGTGTACGTTTGCACTTCCCCGCCACAGGGAAGCTGCTAGCCGGGAATTCTCTGCCTGGTTCTACCCGCTGCCCGGAACGCTACGCAGGGCAAAAGCGGTTCTCGTCCTCCGTGCTTGCTTTTTCTCAGAAAGAGCCGTGGTGTGCGTTTTCGCCGGAAAACGCGTTTTCGGCCGAAAACTTGTACGTTTGCACTTCCCCGCCACAGGGAAGCTGCTAGCCGGGAATTCTCTGCCTGGTTCTACCCGCTGCCCGGAACGCTACGCAGGGCAAAAGCGGTTCTCGTCCTCCGTGCTTGCTTTTTCTCAGAAAGAGCCGTGGTGTGCGTTTTCGCCGGAAAACGCGTTTTCGGCCGAAAACGTGTACGTTTGCACTTCCCCGCCACAGGGAAGCTGCTAGCCGGGAATTCTCCGCCTGGTTCTTCCCGCTGCCCGGAACGCTACGCAGGGCAAAAGCGGTTCTCGTCCTCCGTGCTTGCTTTTTCTCAGAAAGAGCCGTGGTGTGCGTTTTCGCCGGAAAACGCGTTTTCGGCCGAAAACGTGTACGTTTGCACTTCCCCGCCACAGGGAAGCTGCTAGCCGGGAATTCTCCGCCTGGTTCTTCCCGCTGCCCGGAACGCTACGCAGGGCAAAAGCGGTTCTCGTCCTCCGTGCTTGCTTTTTCTCAGAAAGAGCCGTGGTGTGCGTTTTCGCCGGAAAACGCGTTTTCGGCCGAAAACGTGTACGTTTGCACTTCCCCGCCACAGGGAAGCTGCTAGCCGGGAATTCTCTGCCTGGTTCTACCCGCTGCCCGGAACGCTACGCAGGCCAAAAGCGGTTCTCGTCCTCCGTGCTTGCTTTTTCTCAGAAAGAGCCGTGGTGTGCGTTTTCGCCGGAAAACGCGTTTTCGGCCGAAAACGTGTACGTTTGCACTTCCCCGCCACAGGGAAGCTGCTAGCCGGGAATTCTCTGCCTGGTTCTACCCGCTGCCCGGAACGCTACGCAGGGCAAAAGCGGTTCTCGTCCTCCGTGCTTGCTTTTTCTCAGAAAGAGCCGTGGTGTGCCTTTTCGCCGGAAAACGTGTTGTCGGCCGAAAACGTGTACGTTTGCACTTCCCCGCCACAGGGAAGCTGCTAGCCGGGAATTCTCTGCCTGGTTCTACCCGCTGCCCGGAACGCTACGCAGGGCAAAAGCGGTTCTCGTCCTCCGTGCTTGCTTTTTCTCAGAAAGAGCCGTGGTGTGCGTTTTCGCCGGAAAACGCGTTTTCGGCCGAAAACGTGTACGTTTGCACTTCCCCGCCACAGGGAAGCTGCTAGCCGGGAATTCTCTGCCTGGTTCTACCCGCTGCCCGGAACGCTACGCAGGGCAAAAGCGGTTCTCGTCCTCCGTGCTTGCTTTTTCTCAGAAAGAGCCGTGGTGTGCGTTTTCGCCGGAAAACGCGTTTTCGGCCGAAAACGTGTACGTTTGCACTTCCCCGCCACAGGGAAGCTGCTAGCCGGGAATTCTCTGCCTGGTTCTACCCGCTGCCCAGAACGCTACGCAGGGCAAAAGCGGTTCTCGTCCTCCGTGCTTGCTTTTTCTCAGAAAGAGCCGTGGTGTGCGTTTTCGCCGGAAAACGCGTTTTCGGCAGAAAACGTGTACGTTTGCACTTCCCCGCCACAGGGAAGCTGCTAGCCGGGAATTCTCTGCCTGGTTCTACGCGCTGCCCGTAACGCTACGCAGGGCAAAAGCGGTTCTCGTCCTCCGTGCTTGCTTTTTCTCAGAAAGAGCCGTGGTGTGCGTTTTCGCCGGAAAACGCGTTTTCGGCCGAAAACGTGTACGTTTGCACTTCCCCGCCACAGGGAAGCTGCTAGCCGGGAATTCTCTGCCTGGTTCTACCCGCTGCCCGGAACGCTACGCAGGGCAAAAGCGGTTCTCGTCCTCCGTGCTTGCTTTTTCTCAGAAAGAGCCGTGGTGTGCGTTTTCGCCGGAAAACGCGTTTTCGGCCGAAAACGTGTACGTTTGCACTTCCCCGCCACAGGGAAGCTGCTAGCCGGGAATTCTCCGCCTGGTTCTACCCGCTGCCCGGAACGCTACGCAGGGCAAAAGCGGTTCTCGTCCTCCGTGCTTGCTTTTTCTCAGAAAGAGCCGTGGTGTGCGTTTTCGCCGGAAAACGCGTTTTCGGCCGAAAACGTGTACGTTTGCACTTCCCCGCCACAGGGAAGCTGCTAGCCGGGAATTCTCTGCCTGGTTCTACCCGCTGCCCGGAACGCTACGCAGGGCAAAAGCGGTTCTCGTCCTCCGTGCTTGCTTTTTCTCAGAAAGAGCCGTGGTGTGCGTTTTCGCCGGAAAACGCGTTTTCGGCCGAAAACGTGTACGTTTGCACTTCCCCGCCACAGGGAAGCTGCTAGCCGGGAATTCTCTACCTGGTTCTACCCGGTGCCCGGAACGCTACGCAGGGCAAAAGCGGTTCTCGTCCTCCGTGCTTGCTTTTTCTCAGAAAGAGCCGTGGTGTGCGTTTTCGCCGGAAAACGCGTTTTCGGCCGAAAACGTGTACGTTTGCACTTCCCCGCCACAGGGAAGCTGCTAGCCGGGAATTCTCTGCCTGGTTCTACCCGCTGCCCGGAACGCTACGCAGGGCAAAAGCGGTTCTCGTCCTCGGTGCTTGCTTTTTCTCAGAAAGAGCCGTGGTGTGCCTTTTCGCCGGAAAACGCGTTTTCGGCCGAAAACGTGTACGTTTGCACTTCCCCGCCACAGGGAAGCTGCTAGCCGGGAATTCTCTGCCTGGTTCTACCCGCTGCCCGGAACGCTACGCAGGGCAAAAGCGGTTCTCGTCCTCCGTGCTTGCTTTTTCTCAGAAAGAGCCGTGGTGTGCGTTTTCGCCGGAAAACGCGTTTTCGGCCGAAAACGTGTACGTTTGCACTTCCCCGCCACAGGGAAGCTGCTAGCCGGGAATTCTCTGCCTGGTTCTACCCGCTGCCCAGAACGCTACGCAGGGCAAAAGCGGTTCTCGTCCTCCGTGCTTGCTTTTTCTCAGAAAGAGCCGTGGTGTGCGTTTTCGCCGGAAAACGCGTTTTCGGCAGAAAACGTGTACGTTTGCACTTCCCCGCCACAGGGAAGCTGCTAGCCGGGAATTCTCTGCCTGGTTCTACGCGCTGCCCGTAACGCTACGCAGGGCAAAAGCGGTTCTCGTCCTCCGTGCTTGCTTTTTCTCAGAAAGAGCCGTGGTGTGCGTTTTCGCCGGAAAACGCGTTTTCGGCCGAAAACGTGTACGTTTGCACTTCCCCGCCACAGGGAAGCTGCTAGCCGGGAATTCTCTGCCTGGTTCTACCCGCTGCCCGGAACGCTACGCAGGGCAAAAGCGGTTCTCGTCCTCCGTGCTTGCTTTTTCTCAGAAAGAGCCGTGGTGTGCGTTTTCGCCGGAAAACGCGTTTTCGGCCGAAAACGTGTACGTTTGCACTTCCCCGCCACAGGGAAGCTGCTAGCCGGGAATTCTCTGCCTGGTTCTACCCGCTGCCCGGAACGCTACGCAGGGCAAAAGCGGTTCTCGTCCTCCGTGCTTGCTTTTTCTCAGAAAGAGCCGTGGTGTGCGTTTTCGCCGGAAAACGCGTTTTCGGCCGAAAACGTGTACGTTTGCACTTCCCCGCCACAGGGAAGCTGCTAGCCGGGAATTCTCCGCCTGGTTCTACCCGCTGCCCGGAACGCTACGCAGGGCAAAAGCGGTTCTCGTCCTCCGTGCTTGCTTTTTCTCAGAAAGAGCCGTGGTGTGCGTTTTCGCCGGAAAACGCGTTTTCGGCCGAAAACGTGTACGTTTGCACTTCCCCGCCACAGGGAAGCTGCTAGCCGGGAATTCTCCGCCTGGTTCTACCCGCTGCCCGGAACGCTACGCAGGGCAAAAGCGGTTCTCGTCCTCCGTGCTTGCTTTTTCTCAGAAAGAGCCGTGGTGTGCGTTTTCGCCGGAAAACGCGTTTTCGGCCGAAAACGTGTACGTTTGCACTTCCCCGCCACAGGGAAGCTGCTAGCCGGGAATTCTCTGCCTGGTTCTACCCGCTGCCCGGAACGCTACGCAGGGCAAAAGCGGTTCTCGTCCTCCGTGCTTGCTTTTTCTCAGAAAGAGCCGTGGTGTGCGTTTTCGCCGGAAAACGCGTTTTCGGCCGAAAACGTGTACGTTTGCACTTCCCCGCCACAGGGAAGCTGCTAGCCGGGAATTCTCTGCCTGGTTCTACCCGCTGCCCGGAACGCTACGCAGGGCAAAAGCGGTTCTCGTCCTCCGTGCTTGCTTTTTCTCAGAAAGAGCCGTGGTGTGCCTTTTCGCCGGAAAACGCGTTTTCGGCCGAAAACGTGTACGTTTGCACTTCCCCGCCACAGGGAAGCTGCTAGCCGGGAATTCTCTGCCTGGTTCTACCCGCTGCCCGGAACGCTACGCAGGGCAAAAGCGGTTCTCGTCCTCCGTGCTTGCTTTTTCTCAGAAAGAGCCGTGGTGTGCGTTTTCGCCGGAAAACGCGTTTTCGGCCGAAAACGTGTACGTTTGCACTTCCCCGCCACAGGGAAGCTGCTAGCCGGGAATTCTCTGCCTGGTTCTACCCGCTGCCCAGAACGCTACGCAGGGCAAAAGCGGTTCTCGTCCTCCGTGCTTGCTTTTTCTCAGAAAGAGCCGTGGTGTGCGTTTTCGCCGGAAAACGCGTTTTCGGCAGAAAACGTGTACGTTTGCACTTCCCCGCCACAGGGAAGCTGCTAGCCGGGAATTCTCTGCCTGGTTCTACGCGCTGCCCGTAACGCTACACAGGGCAAAAGCGGTTCTCGTCCTCCGTGCTTGCTTTTTCTCAGAAAGAGCCGTGGTGTGCGTTTTCGCCGGAAAACGCGTTTTCGGCCGAAAACGTGTACGTTTGCACTTCCCCGCCACAGGGAAGCTGCTAGCCGGGAATTCTCTGCCTGGTTCTACCCGCTGCCCGGAACGCTACGCAGGGCAAAAGCGGTTCTCGTCCTCCGTGCTTGCTTTTTCTCAGAAAGAGCCGTGGTGTGCGTTTTCGCCGGAAAACGCGTTTTCGGCCGAAAACGTGTACGTTTGCACTTCCCCGCCACAGGGAAGCTGCTAGCCGGGAATTCTCTGCCTGGTTCTACCCGCTGCCCGGAACGCTACGCAGGGCAAAAGCGGTTCTCGTCCTCCGTGCTTGCTTTTTCTCAGAAAGAGCCGTGGTGTGCGTTTTCGCCGGAAAACGCGTTTTCGGCCGAAAACGTGTACGTTTGCACTTCCCCGCCACAGGGAAGCTGCTAGCCGGGAATTCTCCGCCTGGTTCTACCCGCTGCCCGGAACGCTACGCAGGGCAAAAGCGGTTCTCGTCCTCCGTGCTTGCTTTTTCTCAGAAAGAGCCGTGGTGTGCGTTTTCGCCGGAAAACGCGTTTTCGGCCGAAAACGTGTACGTTTGCACTTCCCCGCCACAGGGAAGCTGCTAGCCGGGAATTCTCCGCCTGGTTCTACCCGCTGCCCGGAACGCTACGCAGGGCAAAAGCGGTTCTCGTCCTCCGTGCTTGCTTTTTCTCAGAAAGAGCCGTGGTGTGCGTTTTCGCCGGAAAACGCGTTTTCGGCCGAAAACGTGTACGTTTGCACTTCCCCGCCACAGGGAAGCTGCTAGCCGGGAATTCTCTGCCTGGTTCTACCCGCTGCCCGGAACGCTACGCAGGGCAAAAGCGGTTCTCGTCCTCCGTGCTTGCTTTTTCTCAGAAAGAGCCGTGGTGTGCGTTTTCGCCGGAAAACGCGTTTTCGGCCGAAAACGTGTACGTTTGCACTTCCCCGCCACAGGGAAGCTGCTAGCCGGGAATTCTCTGCCTGGTTCTACCCGCTGCCCGGAACGCTACGCAGGGCAAAAGCGGTTCTCGTCCTCCGTGCTTGCTTTTTCTCAGAAAGAGCCGTGGTGTGCGTTTTCGCCGGAAAACGCGTTTTCGGCCGAAAACGTGTACGTTTGCACTTCCCCGCCACAGGGAAGCTGCTAGCCGGGAATTCTCTGCCTGGTTCTACCCGCTGCCCGGAACGCTACGCAGGGCAAAAGCGGTTCTCGTCCTCCGTGCTTGCTTTTTCTCAGAAAGAGCCGTGGTGTGCCTTTTCGCCGGAAAACGCGTTTTCGGCCGAAAACGTGTACGTTTGCACTTCCCCGCCACAGGGAAGCTGCTAGCCGGGAATTCTCTGCCTGGTTCTACCCGCTGCCCGGAACGCTACGCAGGGCAAAAGCGGTTCTCGTCCTCCGTGCTTGCTTTTTCTCAGAAAGAGCCGTGGTGTGCCTTTTCGCCGGAAAACGCGTTTTCGGCCGAAAACGTGTACGTTTGCACTTCCCCGCCACAGGGAAGCTGCTAGCCGGGAATTCTCTGCCTGGTTCTACCCGCTGCCCGGAACGCTACGCAGGGCAAAAGCGGTTCTCGTCCTCCGTGCTTGCTTTTTCTCAGAAAGAGCCGTGGTGTGCGTTTTCGCCGGAAAACGCGTTTTCGGCCGAAAACGTGTACGTTTGCACTTCCCCGCCACAGGGAAGCTGCTAGCCGGGAATTCTCTGCCTGGTTCTACCCGCTGCCCGGAACGCTACGCAGGGCAAAAGCGGTTCTCGTCCTCCGTGCTTGCTTTTTCTCAGAAAGAGCCGTGGTGTGCGTTTTCGCCGGAAAACGCGTTTTCGGCCGAAAACGTGTACGTTTGCACTTCCCCGCCACAGGGAAGCTGCTAGCCGGGAATTCTCTGCCTGGTTCTACCCGCTGCCCGGAACGCTACGCAGGGCAAAAGCGGTTCTCGTCCTCCGTGCTTGCTTTTTCTCAGAAAGAGCCGTGGTGTGCGTTTTCGCCGGAAAACGCGTTTTCGGCCGAAAACGTGTACGTTTGCACTTCCCCGCCACAGGGAAGCTGCTAGCCGGGAATTCTCTGCCTGGTTCTACCCGCTGCCCGGAACGCTACGCAGGGCAAAAGCGGTTCTCGTCCTCCGTGCTTGCTTTTTCTCAGAAAGAGCCGTGGTGTGCGTTTTCGCCGGAAAACGCGTTTTCGGCCGAAAACGTGTACGTTTGCACTTCCCCGCCACAGGGAAGCTGCTAGCCGGGAATTCTCCGCCTGGTTCTACCCGCTGCCCGGAACGCTACGCAGGGCAAAAGCGGTTCTCGTCCTCCGTGCTTGCTTTTTCTCAGAAAGAGCCGTGGTGTGCCGTTTTCGCCGGAAAACGCGTTTTCGGCCGAAAACGTGTACGTTTGCACTTCCCCGCCACAGGGAAGCTGCTAGCCGGGAATTCTCTGCCTGGTTCTACCCGCTGCCCGGAACGCTACGCAGGGCAAAAGCGGTTCTCGTCCTCCGTGCTTGCTTTTTCTCAGAAAGAGCCGTGGTGTGCGTTTTCGCCGGAAAACGCGTTTTCGGCCGAAAACGTGTACGTTTGCACTTCCCCGCCACAGGGAAGCTGCTAGCCGGGAATTCTCTGCCTGGTTCTACCCGCTGCCCGGAACGCTACGCAGGGCAAAAGCGGTTCTCGTCCTCCGTGCTTGCTTTTTCTCAGAAAGAGCCGTGGTGTGCGTTTTCGCCGGAAAACGCGTTTTCGGCCGAAAACGTGTACGTTTGCACTTCCCCGCCACAGGGAAGCTGCTAGCCGGGAATTCTCTGCCTGGTTCTACCCGCTGCCCGGAACGCTACGCAGGGCAAAAGCGGTTCTCGTCCTCCGTGCTTGCTTTTTCTCAGAAAGAGCCGTGGTGTGCGTTTTCGCCGGAAAACGCGTTTTCGGCCGAAAACGTGTACGTTTGCACTTCCCCGCCACAGGGAAGCTGCTAGCCGGGAATTCTCTGCCTGGTTCTACCCGCTGCCCGGAACGCTACGCAGGGCAAAAGCGGTTCTCGTCCTCCGTGCTTGCTTTTTCTCAGAAAGAGCCGTGGTGTGCGTTTTCGCCGGAAAACGCGTTTTCGGCCGAAAACGTGTACGTTTGCACTTCCCCGCCACAGGGAAGCTGCTAGCCGGGAATTCTCTGCCTGGTTCTACCCGCTGCCCGGAACGCTACGCAGGGCAAAAGCGGTTCTCGTCCTCCGTGCTTGCTTTTTCTCAGAAAGAGCCGTGGTGTGCGTTTTCGCCGGAAAACGCGTTTTCGGCCGAAAACGTGTACGTTTGCACTTCCCCGCCACAGGGAAGCTGCTAGCCGGGAATTCTCTGCCTGGTTCTACCCGCTGCCCGGAACGCTACGCAGGGCAAAAGCGGTTCTCGTCCTCCGTGCTTGCTTTTTCTCAGAAAGAGCCGTGGTGTGCGTTTTCGCCGGAAAACGCGTTTTCGGCCGAAAACGTGTACGTTTGCACTTCCCCGCCACAGGGAAGCTGCTAGCCGGGAATTCTCTGCCTGGTTCTACCCGCTGCCCGGAACGCTACGCAGGGCAAAAGCGGTTCTCGTCCTCCGTGCTTGCTTTTTCTCAGAAAGAGCCGTGGTGTGCGTTTTCGCCGGAAAACGCGTTTTCGGCCGAAAACGTGTACGTTTGCACTTCCCCGCCACAGGGAAGCTGCTAGCCGGGAATTCTCTGCCTGCTTCTACCCGCTGCCCGGAACGCTACGCAGGGCAAAAGCGGTTCTCGTCCTCCGTGCTTGCTTTTTCTCAGAAAGAGCCGTGGTGTGCCTTTTCGCCGGAAAACGCGTTTTCGGCCGAAAACGTGTACGTTTGCACTTCCCCGCCACAGGGAAGCTGCTAGCCGGGAATTCTCTGCCTGGTTCTACCCGCTGCCCGGAACGCTACGCAGGGCAAAAGCGGTTCTCGTCCTCCGTGCTTGCTTTTTCTCAGAAAGAGCCGTGGTGTGCGTTTTCGCCGGAAAACGCGTTTTCGGCCGAAAACGTGTACGTTTGCACTTCCCCGCCACAGGGAAGCTGCTAGCCGGGAATTCTCTGCCTGGTTCTACCCGCTGCCCGGAACGCTACGCAGGGCAAAAGCGGTTCTCGTCCTCCGTGCTTGCTTTTTCTCAGAAAGAGCCGTGGTGTGCCTTTTCGCCGGAAAACGCGTTTTCGGCCGAAAACGTGTACGTTTGCACTTCCCCGCCACAGGGAAGCTGCTAGCCGGGAATTCTCTGCCTGGTTCTACCCGCTGCCCGGAACGCTACGCAGGGCAAAAGCGGTTCTCGTCCTCCGTGCTTGCTTTTTCTCAGAAAGAGCCGTGGTGTGCGTTTTCGCCGGAAAACGCGTTTTCGGCCGAAAACGTGTACGTTTGCACTTCCCCGCCACAGGGAAGCTGCTAGCCGGGAATTCTCTGCCTGGTTCTACCCGCTGCCCGGAACGCTACGCAGGGCAAAAGCGGTTCTCGTCCTCCGTGCTTGCTTTTTCTCAGAAAGAGCCGTGGTGTGCGTTTTCGCCGGAAAACGCGTTTTCGGCCGAAAACGTGTACGTTTGCACTTCCCCGCCACAGGGAAGCTGCTAGCCGGGAATTCTCTGCCTGGTTCTACCCGCTGCCCGGAACGCTACGCAGGGCAAAAGCGGTTCTCGTCCTCCGTGCTTGCTTTTTCTCAAAAAGAGCCGTGGTGTGCTTTTTCGCCGGAAAACGCGTTTTCGGCCGAAAACGTGTACGTTTGCACTTCCCCGCCACAGGGAAGCTGCTAGCCGGGAATTCTCTGCCTGGTTCTACCCGCTGCCCGGAACGCTACGCAGGGCAAAAGCGGTTCTCGTCCTCCGTGCTTGCTTTTTCTCAGAAAGAGCCGTGGTGTGCGTTTTCGCCGGAAAACGCGTTTTCGGCCGAAAACGTGTACGTTTGCACTTCCCCGCCACAGGGAAGCTGCTAGCCGGGAATTCTCTGCCTGGTTCTACCCGCTGCCCGGAACGCTACGCAGGGCAAAAGCGGTTCTCGTCCTCCGTGCTTGCTTTTTCTCAGAAAGAGCCGTGGTGTGCGTTTTCGCCGGAAAACGCGTTTTCGGCCGAAAACGTGTACGTTTGCACTTCCCCGCCACAGGGAAGCTGCTAGCCGGGAATTCTCTGCCTGGTTCTACCCGCTGCCCGGAACGCTACGCAGGGCAAAAGCGGTTCTCGTCCTCCGTGCTTGCTTTTTCTCAGAAAGAGCCGTGGTGTGCGTTTTCGCCGGAAAACGCGTTTTCGGCCGAAAACGTGTACGTTTGCACTTCCCCGCCACAGGGAAGCTGCTAGCCGGGAATTCTCTGCCTGGTTCTACCCGCTGCCCGGAACGCTACGCAGGGCAAAAGCGGTTCTCGTCCTCCGTGCTTGCTTTTTCTCAGAAAGAGCCGTGGTGTGCGTTTTCGCCGGAAAACGCGTTTTCGGCCGAAAACGTGTACGTTTGCACTTCCCCGCCACAGGGAAGCTGCTAGCCGGGAATTCTCTGCCTGGTTCTACCCGCTGCCCGGAACGCTACGCAGGGCAAAAGCGGTTCTCGTC
>NW_027438075.1:0-35473 GCF_965140245.1 Athene noctua
TTTTCGACGGAAAACGCGTTTTCGGCCGAAAACGTGTACGTTTGCACTTCCCCGCCACAGGGAAGCTGCTAGCCGGGAATTCTCTGCCTGGTTCTACCCGCTGCCCGGAACGCTACGCAGGGCAAAAGCGGTTCTCGTCCTCCGTGCTTGCTTTTTCTCAGAAAGAGCCGTGGTGTGCGTTTTCGCCGGAAAACGCGTTTTCGGCCGAAAACGTGTACGTTTGCACTTCCCCGCCACAGGGAAGCTGCTAGCCGGGAATTCTCTGCCTGGTTCTACCCGCTGCCCGGAACGCTACGCAGGGCAAAAGCGGTTCTCGTCCTCCGTGCTTGCTTTTTCTCAGAAAGAGCCGTGGTGTGCGATTTCGCCGGAAAACGCGTTTTCGGCCGAAAACGTGTACGTTTGCACTTCCCCGCCACAGGGAAGCTGCTAGCCGGGAATTCTCTGCCTGGTTCTACCCGCTGCCCGGAACGCTAGGCAGGGCAAAAGCGGTTCTCGTCCTCCGTGCTTGCTTTTTCTCAGAAAGAGCCGTGGTGTGCGTTTTCGCCGGAAAACGCGTTTTCGGCCGAAAACGTGTACGTTTGCACTTCCCCGCCACAGGGAAGCTGCTAGCCGGGAATTCTCTGCCTGGTTCTACCCGCAGCCCGGAACGCTACGCAGGGCAAATGCGGTTCTCGTCCTCCGTGCTTGCTTTTTCTCAGAAAGAGCCGTGGTGTGCGTTTTCGCCGGAAAACGCGTTTTCGGCCGAAAACGTGTACGTTTGCACTTCCCCGCCACAGGGAAGCTGCTAGCCGGGAATTCTCTGCCTGGTTCTACCCGCTGCCCGGAACGCTACGCAGGGCAAAAGCGGTTCTCGTCCTCCGTGCTTGCTTTTTCTCAGAAAGAGCCGTGGTGTGCGTTTTCGCCGGAAAACGCGTTTTCGGCCGAAAACGTGTACGTTTGCACTTCCCCGCCACAGGGAAGCTGCTAGCCGGGAATTCTCTGCCTGGTTCTACCCGCTGCCCGGAACGCTACGCAGGGCAAAAGCGGTTCTCGTCCTCCGTGCTTGCTTTTTCTCAGAAAGAGCCGTGGTGTGCGATTTAGCCGGAAAACGCGTTTTCGGCCGAAAACGTGTACGTTTGCACTTCCCCGCCACAGGGAAGCTGCTAGCCGGGAATTCTCTGCCTGGTTCTACCCGCTGCCCGGAACGCTACGCAGGGCAAAAGCGGTTCTCGTCCTCCGTGCTTGCTTTTTCTCAGAAAGAGCCGTGGTGTGCGATTTCGCCGGAAAACGCGTTTTCGGCCGGAAACGTGTACGTTTGCACTTCCCCGCCACAGGGAAGCTGCTAGCCGGGAATTCTCTGCCTGGTTCTACCCGCTGCCCGGAACGCTACGCAGGGCAAAAGCGGTTCTCGTCCTCCGTGCTTGCTTTTTCTCAGAAAGAGCCGTGGTGTGCGTTTTCGCCGGAAAACGCGTTTTCGGCCGAAAACGTGTACGTTTGCACTTCCCCGCCACAGGGAAGCTGCTAGCCGGGAATTCTCTGCCTGGTTCTACCCGCTGCCCGGAACGCTACGCAGGGCAAAAGCGGTTCTCGTCCTCCGTGCTTGCTTTTTCTCAGAAAGAGCCGTGGTGTGCTTTTTCGCCGGAAAACGCGTTTTCGGCCGAAAACGTGTACCTTTGCACTTCCCCGCCACAGGGAAGCTGCTAGCCGGGAATTCTCTGCCTGGTTCTACCCGCTGCCCGGAACGCTACGCAGGGCAAAAGCGGTTCTCGTCCTCCGTGCTTGCTTTTTCTCAGAAAGAGCCGTGGTGTGCGTTTTCGCCGGAAAACGCGTTTTCGGCCGAAAACGTGTACGTTTGCACTTCCCCGCCACAGGGAAGCTGCTAGCCGGGAATTCTCTGCCTGGTTCTACCCGCTGCCCGGAACGCTACGCAGGGCAAAAGCGGTTCTCGTCCTCCGTGCTTGCTTTTTCTCAGAAAGAGCCGTGGTGTGCGTTTTCGCCGGAAAACGCGTTTTCGGCCGAAAACGTGTACGTTTGCACTTCCCCGCCACAGGGAAGCTGCTATGCGGGAATTCTCTGCCTGGTTCTACCCGCTGCCCGGAACGCTACGCAGGGCAAAAGCGGTTCTCGTCCTCCGTGCTTGCTTTTTCTCAGAAAGAGCCGTGGTGTGCGTTTTCGCCAGAAAACGCGTTTTCGGCCGAAAACGTGTACGTTTGCACTTCCCCGCCACAGGGAAGCTGCTAGCCGGGAATTCTCTGCCTGGTTCTACCCGCTGCCCGGAACGCTACGCAGGGCAAAAGCGGTTCTCGTCCTCCCTGCTTGCTTTTTCTCAGAAAGAGCCGTGGTGTGCGTTTTCGCCGGAAAACGCGTTTTCGGCCGAAAACGTGTACGTTTGCACTTCCCCGCCACAGGGAAGCTGCTAGCCGGGAATTCTCTGCCTGGTTCTACCCGCTGCCCGGAACGCTACGCAGGGCAAAAGCGGTTCTCGTCCTCCGTGCTTGCTTTTTCTCAGAAAGAGCCGTGGTGTGCGTTTTCGCCGGAAAACGCGTTTTCGGCCGAAAACGTGTACGTTTGCACTTCCCCGCCACAGGGAAGCTGCTAGCCGGGAATTCTCTGCCTGGTTCTACCCGCTGCCCGGAACGCTACGCAGGGCAAAAGCGGTTCTCGTCCTCCGTGCTTGCTTTTTCTCAGAAAGAGCCGTGGTGTGCGTTTTCGCCGGAAAACGCGTTTTCGGCCGAAAACGTGTACGTTTGCACTTCCCCGCCACAGGGAAGCTGCTAGCCGGGAATTCTCTGCCTGGTTCTACCCGTTGCCCGGAACGCTACGCAGGGCAAAAGCGGTTCTCGTCCTCCGTGCTTGCTTTTTCTCAGAAAGAGCCGTGGTGTGCGTTTTCGCCGGAAAACGCGTTTTCGGCCGAAAACGTGTACGTTTGCACTTCCCCGCCACAGGGAAGCTGCTAGCCGGGAATTCTCTGCCTGGTTCTACCCGCTGCCCGGAACGCTACGCAGGGCAAAAGCGGTTCTCGTCCTCCGTGCTTGCTTTTTCTCAGAAAGAGCCGTGGTGTGCGTTTTCGCCGGAAAACGCGTTTTCGGCCGAAAACGTGTACGTTTGCACTTCCCCGCCACAGGGAAGCTGCTAGCCGGGAATTCTCTGCCTGGTTCTACCCGCTGCCCGGAACGCTACGCAGGGCAAAAGCGGTTCTCGTCCTCCGTGCTTGCTTTTTCTCAGAAAGAGCCGTGGTGTGCGTTTTCGCCGGAAAACGCGTTTTCGGCCGAAAACGTGTACGTTTGCACTTCCCCGCCACAGGGAAGCTGCTAGCCGGGAATTCTCTGCCTGGTTCTACCCGCTGCCCGGAACGCTACGCAGGGCAAAAGCGGTTCTCGTCCTCCGTGCTTGCTTTTTCTCAGAAAGAGCCGTGGTGTGCGTTTTCGACGGAAAACGCGTTTTCGGCCGAAAACGTGTACGTTTGCACTTCCCCGCCACAGGGAAGCTGCTAGCCGGGAAGTCTCTGCCTGGTTCTACCCGCTGCCCGGAACGCTAGGCAGGGCAAAAGCGGTTCTCGTCCTCCGTGCTTGCTTTTTCTCAGAAAGAGCCGTGGTGTGCGTTTTCGCCGGAAAACGCGTTTTCGGCCGAAAACGTGTACGTTTGCACTTCCCCGCCACAGGGAAGCTGCTAGCCGGGAATTCTCTGCCTGGTTCTACCCGCTGCCCGGAACGCTACGCAGGGCAAAAGCGGTTCTCGTCCTCCGTGCTTGCTTTTTCTCAGAAAGAGCCGTGTTGTGCGTTTTCGCCGGAAAACGCGTTTTCGGCCGAAAACGTGTACGTTTGCACTTCCCCGCCACAGGGAAGCTGCTAGCCGGGAATTCTCTGCCTGGTTCTACCCGCTGCCCGGAACGCTACGCAGGGCAAAAGCGGTTCTCGTCCTCCGTGCTTGCTTTTTCTCAGAAAGAGCCGTGGTGTGCGTTTTCGCCGGAAAACGCGTTTTCGGCCGAAAACGTGTACGTTTGCACTTCCCCGCCACAGGGAAGCTGCTAGCCGGGAATTCTCTGCCTGGTTCTACCCGCTGCCCGGAACGCTACGCAGGGCAAAAGCGGTTCTCGTCCTCCGTGCTTGCTTTTTCTCAGAAAGAGCCGTGGTGTGCGTTTTCGCCGGAAAACGCGTTTTCGGCCGAAAACGTGTACGTTTGCACTTCCCCGCCACAGGGAAGCTGCTAGCCGGGAATTCTCTGCCTGGTTCTACCCGCTGCCCGGAACGCTACGCAGGGCAAAAGCGGTTCTCGTCCTCCGTGCTTGCTTTTTCTCAGAAAGAGCCGTGGTGTGCGTTTTCGCCGGAAAACGCGTTTTCGGCCGAAAACGTGTACGTTTGCACTTCCCCGCCACAGGGAAGCTGCTAGCCGGGAATTCTCTGCCTGGTTCTACCCGCTGCCCGGAACGCTACGCAGGGCAAAAGCGGTTCTCGTCCTCCGTGCTTGCTTTTTCTCAGAAAGAGCCGTGGTGTGAGATTTCGCCGGAAAACGCGTTTTCGGCCGAAAACGTGTACGTTTGCACTTCCCCGCCACAGGGAAGCTGCTAGCCGGGAATTCTCTGCCTGGTTCTACCCGCTGCCCGGAACGCTACGCAGGGCAAAAGCGGTTCTCGTCCTCCGTGCTTGCTTTTTCTCAGAAAGAGCCGTGGTGTGCGTTTTCGCTGGAAAACGCGTTTTCGGCCGAAAACGTGTACGTTTGCACTTCCCCGCCACAGGGAAGCTGCTAGCCGGGAATTCTCTGCCTGGTTCTACCCGCTGCCCGGAACGCTACGCAGGGCAAAAGCGGTTCTCGTCCTCCGTGCTTGCTTTTTCTCAGAAAGAGCCGTGGTGTGCGTTTTCGCCGGAAAACGCGTTTACGGCCGAAAACGTGTACGTTTGCACTTCCCCGCCACAGGGAAGCTGCTAGCCGGGAATTCTCTGCCTGGTTCTACCCGTTGCCCGGAACGCTAGGCAGGGCAAAAGCGGTTCTCGTCCTCCGTGCTTGCTTTTTCTCAGAAAGAGCCGTGGTGTGCGTTTTCGCCGGAAAACGCGTTTTCGGCCGAAAACGTGTACGTTTGCACTTCCCCGCCACAGGGAAGCTGCTAGCCGGGAATTCTCTGCCTGGTTCTACCCGCTGCCCGGAACGCTACGCAGGGCAAAAGCGGTTCTCGTCCTCCGTGCTTGCTTTTTCTCAGAAAGAGCCGTGGTGTGCGTTTTTGCCGGAAAACGCGTTTTCGGCCGAAAACGTGTACGTTTGCACTTCCCCGCCACAGGGAAGCTGCTAGCCGGGAATTCTCTGCCTGGTTCTACCCGCTGCCCGGAACGCTACGCAGGGCAAAAGCGGTTCTCGTCCTCCGTGCTTGCTTTTTCTCAGAAAGAGCCGTGGTGTGCGTTTTCGCCGGAAAACGCGTTTTCGGCCGAAAACGTGTACGTTTGCACTTCCCCGCCACAGGGAAGCTGCTAGCCGGGAATTCTCTGCCTGGTTCTACCCGCTGCCCGGAACGCTACGCAGGGCAAAAGCGGTTCTCGTCCTCCGTGCTTGCTTTTTCTCAGAAAGAGCCGTGGTGTGCGTTTTCGCCGGAAAACGCGTTTTCGGCCGAAAACGTGTACGTTTGCACTTCCCCGCCACAGGGAAGCTGCTAGCCGGGAATTCTCTGCCTGGTTCTACCCGCTGCCCGGAACGCTACGCAGGGCAAAAGCGGTTCTCGTCCTCCGTGCTTGCTTTTTCTCAGAAAGAGCCGTGGTGTGCGTTTTCGCCGGAAAACGCGTTTTCGGCCGAAAACGTGTACGTTTGCACTTCCCCGCCACAGGGAAGCTGCTAGCCGGGAATTCTCTGCCTGGTTCTACCCGCTGCCCGGAACGCTACGCAGGGCAAAAGCGGTTCTCGTCCTCCGTGCTTGCTTTTTCTCAGAAAGAGCCGTGGTGTGCGTTTTCGCCGGAAAACGCGTTTTCGGCCGAAAACGTCTACGTTTGCACTTCCCCGCCACAGGGAAGCTGCTTGCCGGGAATTCTCTGCCTGGTTCTACCCGCTGCCCGGAACGCTACGCAGGGCAAAAGCGGTTCTCGTCCTCCGTGCTTGCTTTTTCTCAGAAAGAGCCGTGGTGTGCGTTTTCGCCGGAAAACGCGTTTTCGGCCGAAAACGTGTATGTTTGCACTTCCCCGCCACAGGGAAGCTGCTAGCCGGGAATTCTCTGCCTGGTTCTACCCGCTGCCCGGAACGCTACGCAGGGCAAAAGCGGTTCTCGTCCTCCGTGCTTGCTTTTTCTCAGAAAGAGCCGTGGTGTGCGTTTTCGCCGGAAAACGCGTTTTCGGCCGAAAACGTGTACGTTTGCACTTCCCCGCCACAGGGAAGCTGCTAGCCGGGAATTCTCTGCCTGGTTCTACCCGCTGCCCGGAACGCTACGCAGGGCAAAAGCGGTTCTCGTCCTCCGTGCTTGCTTTTTCTCAGAAAGAGCCGTGGTGTGCGTTTTCGCCGGAAAACGCGTTTTCGGCCGAAAACGTGTACGTTTGCACTTCCCCGCCACAGGGAAGCTGCTAGCCGGGAATTCTCTGCCTGGTTCTACCCGCTGCCCGGAACGCTACGCAGGGCAAAAGCGGTTCTCGTCCTCCGTGCTTGCTTTTTCTCAGAAAGAGCCGTGGTGTGCGTTTTCGCCGGAAAACGCGTTTTCGGCCGAAAACGTGTATGTTTGCACTTCCCCGCCACAGGGAAGCTGCTAGCCGGGAATTCTCTGCCTGGTTCTACCCGCTGCCCGGAACGCTACGCAGGGCAAAAGCGGTTCTCGTCCTCCGTGCTTGCTTTTTCTCAGAAAGAGCCGTGGTGTGCGTTTTCGCCGGAAAACGCGTTTTCGGCCGAAAACGTGTACGTTTGCACTTCCCCGCCACAGGGAAGCTGCTAGCCGGGAATTCTCTGCCTGGTTCTACCCGCTGCCCGGAACGCTACGCAGGGCAAAAGCGGTTCTCGTCCTCCGTGCTTGCTTTTTCTCAGAAAGAGCCGTGGTGTGCGTTTTCGCCGGAAAACGCGTTTTCGGCCGAAAACGTGTACGTTTGCACTTCCCCGCCACAGGGAAGCTGCTAGCCGGGAATTCTCTGCCTGGTTCTACCCGCTGCCCGGAACGCTACGCAGGGCAAAAGCGGTTCTCGTCCTCCGTGCTTGCTTTTTCTCAGAAAGAGCCGTGGTGTGCGTTTTCGCCGGAAAACGCGTTTTCGGCCGAAAACGTGGACGTTTGCACTTCCCCGCCACAGGGAAGGTGCTAGCCGGGAATTCTCTGCCTGGTTCTACCCGCTGCCCGGAACGCTACGCAGGGCAAAAGCGGTTCTCGTCCTCCGTGCTTGCTTTTTCTCAGAAAGAGCCGTGGTGTGCGTTTTCGCCGGAAAACGCGTTTTCGGCGGAAAACGTGTACGTTTGCACTTCCCCGCCACAGGGAAGCTGCTAGCCGGGAATTCTCTGCCTGGTTCTACCCGCTGCCCGGAACGCTACGCAGGGCAAAAGCGGTTCTCGTCCTCCGTGCTTGCTTTTTCTCAGAAAGAGCCGTGGTGTGCGATTTCACCGGAAAACGCGTTATCGGCCGAAAACGTGTACGTTTGCACTTCCCCGCCACAGGGAAGCTGCTAGCCGGGAAGTCTCTGCCTGGTTCTACCCGCTGCCCGGAACGCTAGGCAGGGCAAAAGCGGTTCTCGTCCTCCGTTCTTGCTTTTTCTCAGAAAGAGCCGTGGTGTGCGTTTTCGCCGGAAAACGCGTTTTCGGCCGAAAACGTGTACGTTTGCACTTCCCCGCCACAGGGAAGCTGCTAGCCGGGAATTCTCTGCCTGGTTCTACCCGCTGCCCGGAACGCTACGCAGGGCAAAAGCGGTTCTCGTCCTCCGTGCTTGCTTTTTCTCAGAAAGAGCCGTGGTGTGCGTTTTCGCCGGAAAACGCGTTTTCGGCCGAAAACGTGTACGTTTGCACTTCCCCGCCACAGGGAAGCTGCTAGCCGGGAATTCTCTGCCTGGTTCTACCCGCTGCCCGGAACGCTACGCAGGGCAAAAGCGGTTCTCGTCCTCTGTGCTTGCTTTTTCTTCAGAAAGAACCGTGGTGTGCGTTTTGGCCGGAAAACGCGTTTTCGGCCGAAAACGTGTACGTTTGCACTTCCCCGCCACAGGGAAGCTGCTAGCCGGGAATTCTCTGCCTGGTTCTACCCGCTGCCCGGAACGCTAGGCAGGGCAAAAGCGGTTCTCGTCCTCCGTGCTTGCTTTTTCTCAGAAAGAGCCGTGGTGTGCGTTTTCGCCGGAAAACGCGTTTTCGGCCGAAAACGTGTACCTTTGCACTTCCCCGCCACAGGGAAGCTGCTAGCCGGGAATTCTCTGCCTGGTTCTACCCGCTGCCCGGAACGCTACGCAGGGCAAAAGCGGTTCTCGTCCTCCGTGCTTGCTTTTTCTCAGAAAGAGCCGTGGTGTGCGTTTTCGCCGGAAAACGCGTTTTCGGCCGAAAACGTGGACGTTTGCACTTCCCCGCCACAGGGAAGGTGCTAGCCGGGAATTCTCTGCCTGGTTCTACCCGCTGCCCGGAACGCTACGCAGGGCAAAAGCGGTTCTCGTCCTCCGTGCTTGCTTTTTCTCAGAAAGAGCCGTGGTGTGCGTTTTCGCCGGAAAACGCGTTTTCGGCGGAAAACGTGTACGTTTGCACTTCCCCGCCACAGGGAAGCTGCTAGCCGGGAATTCTCTGCCTGGTTCTACCCGCTGCCCGGAACGCTAGGCAGGGCAAAAGCGGTTCTCGTCCTCCGTGCTTGCTTTTTCTCAGAAAGAGCCGTGGTGTGCGATTTCGCCGGAAAACGCGTTTTCGGCCGAAAACGTGTACGTTTGCACTTCCCCGCCACAGGGAAGCTGCTAGCCGGGAATTCTCTGCCTGGTTCTACCCGCTGCCCGGAACGCTACGCAGGGCAAAAGCGGTTCTCGTCCTCCGTGCTTGCTTTTTCTCAGAAAGAGCCGTGGTGTGCGTTTTCGCCGGAAAACGCGTTTTCGGCCGAAAACGTGTACGTTTGCACTTCCCCGCCACAGGGAAGCTGCTAGCCGGGAATTCTCTGCCTGGTTCTACCCGCTGCCCGGAACGCTAGGCAGGGCAAAAGCGGTTCTCGTCCTCCGTGCTTGCTTTTTCTCAGAAAGAGCCGTGGTGTGCGTTTTCGCCGGAAAACGCGTTTTCGGCCGAAAACGTGTACGTTTGCACTTCCCCGCCACAGGGAAGCTGCTAGCCGGGAATTCTCTGCCTGGTTCTACCCGCTGCCCGGAACGCTAGGCAGGGCAAAAGCGGTTCTCGTCCTCCGTGCTTGCCTTTTCTCAGAAAGAGCCGTGGTGTGCGTTTTCGCCGGAAAACGCGTTTTCGGCCGAAAACGTGTACGTTTGCACTTCCCCGCCACAGGGAAGCTGCTAGCCGGGAATTCTCTGCCTGGTTCTACCCGCTGCCCGGAACGCTACGCAGGGCAAAAGCGGTTCTCGTCCTCCGTGCTTGCTTTTTCTCAGAAAGAGCCGTGGTGTGCGTTTTCGCCGGAAAACGCGTTTTCGGCCGAAAAAGTGTACCTTTGCACTTCCCCGCCACAGGGAAGCTGCTAGCCGGGAATTCTCTGCCTGGTTCTACCCGCTGCCCGGAACGCTACGCAGGGCAAAAGCGGTTCTCGTCCTCCGTGCTTGCTTTTTCTCAGAAAGAGCCGTGGTGTGCGTTTTCGCCGGAAAACGCGTTTTCGGCCGAAAACGTGTACGTTTGCACTTCCCCGCCACAGGGAAGCTGCTAGCCGGGAATTCTCTGCCTGGTTCTACCCGCTGCCCGGAACGCTACGCAGGGCAAAAGCGGTTCTCGTCCTCCGTGCTTGCTTTTTCTCAGAAAGAGCCGTGGTGTGCGTTTTGGCCGGAAAACGCGTTTTCGGCCGAAAACGTGTACGTTTGCACTTCCCCGCCACAGGGAAGCTGCTAGCCGGGAATTCTCTGCCTGGTTCTACCCGCTGCCCGGAACGCTACGCAGGGCAAAAGCGGTTCTCGTCCTCCGTGCTTGCTTTTTCTCAGAAAGAGCCGTGGGGTGCGTTTTCGCCGGAAAACGCGTTTTCGGCCGAAAAAGTGTACCTTTGCACTTCCCCGCCACAGGGAAGCTGCTAGCCGGGAATTCTCTGCCTGGTTCTACCCGCTGCCCGGAACGCTACGCAGGGCAAAAGCGGTTCTCGTCCTCCGTGCTTGCTTTTTCTCAGAAAGAGCCGTGGTGTGCGTTTTCGCCGGAAAACGCGTTTTCGGCCGAAAACGTGTACGTTTGCACTTCCCCGCCACAGGGAAGCTGCTAGCCGGGAATTCTCTGCCTGGTTCTACCCGCTGCCCGGAACGCTACGCAGGGCAAAAGCGGTTCTCGTCCTCCGTGCTTGCTTTTTCTCAGAAAGAGCCGTGGTGTGCGTTTTCGCCGGAAAACGCGTTTTCGGCCGAAAACGTGTACGTTTGCACTTCCCCGCCACAGGGAAGCTGCTAGCCGGGAATTCTCTGCCTGGTTCTACCCGCTGCCCGGAACGCTACGCAGGGCAAAAGCGGTTCTCGTCCTCCGTGCTTGCTTTTTCTCAGAAAGAGCCGTGGGGTGCGTTTTCGCCGGAAAACGCGTTTTCGGCCGAAAACGTGTACGTTTGCACTTCCCCGCCACAGGGAAGCTGCTAGCCGGGAATTCTCTGCCTGGTTCTACCCGCTGCCCGGAACGCTACGCAGGGCAAAAGCGGTTCTCGTCCTCCGTGCTTGCTTTTTCTCAGAAAGAGCCGTGGTGTGCGTTTTCGCCGGAAAACGCGTTTTCGGCCGAAAACGTGTACGTTTGCACTTCCCCGCCACAGGGAAGCTGCTAGCCGGGAATTCTCTGCCTGGTTCTACCCGCTGCCCGGAACGCTACGCAGGGCAAAAGCGGTTCTCGTCCTCCGTGCTTGCTTTTTCTCAGAAAGAGCCGTGGTGTGCGTTTTCGCCGGAAAACGCGTTTTCGGCCGAAAACGTGTACGTTTGCACTTCCCCGCCACAGGGAAGCTGCTAGCCGGGAATTCTCTGCCTGGTTCTACCCGCTGCCCGGAACGCTACGCAGGGCAAAAGCGGTTCTCGTCCTCCGTGCTTGCTTTTTCTCAGAAAGAGCCGTGGTGTGCGTTTTCGCCGGAAAACGCGTTTTCGGCCGAAAACGTGTACGTTTGCACTTCCCCGCCACAGGGAAGCTGCTAGCCGGGAATTCTCTGCCTGGTTCTACCCGCTGCCCGGAACGCTACGCAGGGCAAAAGCGGTTCTCGTCCTCCGTGCTTGCTTTTTCTCAGAAAGAGCCGTGGTGTGCGTTTTCGCCGGAAAACGCGTTTTCGGCCGAAAACGTGTACGTTTGCACTTCCCCGCCACAGGGAAGCTGCTAGCCGGGAATTCTCTGCCTGGTTTTACCCGCTGCCCGGAACGCTACGCAGAGCAAAAGCGGTTCTCGTCCTCCGTGCTTGCTTTTTCTCAGAAAGAGCCGTGGTGTGCGTTTTCGCCGGAAAACG
This sequence comes from Athene noctua, assembly GCF_965140245.1. Lineage (NCBI taxonomy): Eukaryota > Metazoa > Chordata > Aves > Strigiformes > Strigidae > Athene > Athene noctua. The sequence continues at coordinate 11,474 of NW_027438075.1, forward strand.
CGTTTTCGGCCGAAAACGTGTACGTTTGCACTTCCCCGCCACAGGGAAGCTGCTAGCCGGGAATTCTCTGCCTGGTTCTACCCGCTGCCCGGAACGCTAGGCAGGGCAAAAGCGGTTCTCGTCCTCCGTGCTTGCTTTTTCTCAGAAAGAGCCGTGGTGTGCGTTTTCGCCGGAAAACGCGTTTTCGGCCGAAAACGTGTACGTTTGCACTTCCCCGCCACAGGGAAGCTGCTAGCCGGGAATTCTCTGCCTGGTTCTACCCGCTGCCCGGAACGCTACGCAGGGCAAAAGCGATTCTCGTCCTCCGTGCTTGCTTTTTCTCAGAAAGAGCCGTGGTGTGCGTTTTCGCCGGAAAACGCGTTTTCGGCCGAAAACGTGTACGTTTGCACTTCCCCGCCACAGGGAAGCTGCTAGCCGGGAATTCTCTGCCTGGTTCTACCCGCTGCCCGGAACGCTACGCAGGGCAAAAGCGGTTCTCGTCCTCCGTGCTTGCTTTTTCTCAGAAAGAGCCGTGGTGTGCGTTTTCGCCGGAAAACGCGTTTTCGGCCGAAAACGTGTACGTTTGCACTTCCCCGCCACAGGGAAGCTGCTAGCCGGGAATTCTCTGCCTGGTTCTACCCGCTGCCCGGAACGCTAGGCAGGGCAAAAGCGGTTCTCGTCCTCCGTGCTTGCTTTTTCTCAGAAAGAGCCGTGGTGTGCGTTTTCGCCGGAAAACGCGTTTTCGGCCGAAAACGTGTACGTTTGCACTTCCCCGCCACAGGGAAGCTGCTAGCCGGGAATTCTCTGCCTGGTTCTACCCGCTGCCCGGAACGCTACGCAGGGCAAAAGCGGTTCTCGTCCTCCGTGCTTGCTTTTTCTCAGAAAGAGCCGTGGTGTGCGTTTTCGCCGGAAAACGCGTTTTCGGCCGAAAACGTGTACGTTTGCACTTCCCCGCCACAGGGAAGCTGCTAGCCGGGAATTCTCTGCCTGGTTCTACCCGCTGCCCGGAACGCTACGCAGGGCAAAAGCGGTTCTCGTCCTCCGTGCTTGCTTTTTCTCAGAAAGAGCCGTGGTGTGCGTTTTCGCCGGAAAACGCGTTTTCGGCCGAAAACGTGTACGTTTGCACTTCCCCGCCACAGGGAAGCTGCTAGCCGGGAATTCTCTGCCTGGTTCTACCCGCTGCCCGGAACGCTACGCAGGGCAAAAGCGGTTCTCGTCCTCCGTGTTTGCTTTTTCTCAGAAAGAGCCGTGGTGTGCGTTTTCGCCGGAAAACGCGTTTTCGGCCGAAAACGTGTACGTTTGCACTTCCCCGCCACAGGGAAGCTGCTAGCCGGGAATTCTCTGCCTGGTTCTACCCGCTGCCCGGAACGCTACGCAGGGCAAAAGCGGTTCTCTTCCTCCGTGCTTGCTTTTTCTTCAGAAAGAGCCGTGGTGTGCGTTTTCGCCGGAAAACGCGTTTTCGGCCGAAAACGTGTACGTTTGCACTTCCCCGCCACAGGGAAGCTGCTAGCCGGGAATTCTCTGCCTGGTTCTACCCGCTGCCCGGAACGCTACGCAGGGCAAATGCGGTTCTCGTCCTCCGTGCTTGCTTTTTCTCAGAAAGAGCCGTGGTGTGCGTTTTCGCCGGAAAACGCGTTTTCGGCCGAAAACGTGTACGTTTGCACTTCCCCGCCACAGGGAAGCTGCTAGCCGGGAATTCTCTGCCTGGTTCTACCCGCTGCCCGGAACGCTACGCAGGGCAAAAGCGGTTCTCGTCCTCCGTGCTTGCTTTTTCTCAGAAAGAGCCGTGGTGTGCGTTTTCGCCGGAAAACGCGTTTTCGGCCGAAAACGTGTACGTTTGCACTTCCCCGCCACAGGGAAGCTGCTAGCCGGGAATTCTCTGCCTGGTTCTACCCGCTGCCCGGAACGCTACGCAGGGCAAAAGCGGTTCTCGTCCTCCGTGCTTGCTTTTTCTCAGAAAGAGCCGTGGTGTGCGTTTTCGCCGGTAAACGCGTTTTCGGCCGAAAACGTGTACGTTTGCACTTCCCCGCCACAGGGAAGCTGCTAGCCGGGAATTCTCTGCCTGGTTCTACCCGCTGCCCGGAACGCTACGCAGGGCAAAAGCGGTTCTCGTCCTCCGTGCTTGCTTTTTCTCAGAAAGAGCCGTGGTGTGCGTTTTCGCCGGAAAACGCGTTTTCGGCCGAAAACGTGTACGTTTGCACTTCCCCGCCACAGGGAAGCTGCTAGCCGGGAATTCTCTGCCTGGTTCTACCCGCTGCCCGGAACGCTACGCAGGGCAAAAGCGGTTCTCGTCCTCCGTGCTTGCTTTTTCTCAGAAAGAGCCGTGGTGTGCGTTTTCGCGGAAAACGCGTTTTCGGCCGAAAGCGTGTATATTTGCACTTCCCCGCCACAGGGAAGCTGCTAGCCGGGAATTCTCTGCCTGGTTCTACCCGCTGCCCGGAACGCTAGGCAGGGCAAAAGCGGTTCTCGTCCTCCGTGCTTGCTTTTTCTCAGAAAGAGCCGTGGTGTGCGTTTTCGCCGGAAAACGCGTTTTCGGCCGAAAACGTGTACGTTTGCACTTCCCCGCCACAGGGAAGCTGCTAGCCGGGAATTCTCTGCCTGGTTCTACCCGCTGCCCGGAACGCTACACAGGGCAAAAGCGGTTCTCGTCCTCCGTGCTTGCTTTTTCTCAGAAAGAGCCGTGGTGTGCGTTTTCGCCGGAAAACGCGTTTTCGGCCGAAAACGTGTACGTTTGCACTTCCCCGCCACAGGGAAGCTGCTAGCCGGGAATTCTCTGCCTGGTTCTACCCGCTGCCCGGAACGCTACGCAGGGCAAAAGCGGTTCTCGTCCTCCGTGCTTGCTTTTTCTCAGAAAGAGCCGTGGTGTGCGTTTTCGCCGGAAAACGCGTTTTCGGCCGAAAACTTGTACGTTTGCACTTCCCCGCCACAGGGAAGCTGCTAGCCGGGAATTCTCTGCCTGGTTCTACCCGCTGCCCGGAACGCTACGCAGGGCAAAAGCGGTTCTCGTCCTCCGTGCTTGCTTTTTCTCAGAAAGAGCCGTGGTGTGCGTTTTCGCCGGAAAACGCGTTTTCGGCCGAAAACGTGTACGTTTGCACTTCCCCGCCACAGGGAAGCTGCTAGCCGGGAATTCTCTGCCTGGTTCTACCCGCTGCCCGGAACGCTACGCAGGGCAAAAGCGGTTCTCGTCCTCCGTGCTTGCTTTTTCTCAGAAAGAGCCGTGGTGTGCGTTTTCGCCGGAAAACGCGTTTTCGGCCGAAAACGTGTACGTTTGCACTTCCCCGCCACAGGGAAGCTGCTAGCCGGGAATTCTCTGCCTGGTTCTACCCGCTGCCCGGAACGCTACGCAGGGCAAAAGCGGTTCTCGTCCTCCGTGCTTGCTTTTTCTCAGAAAGAGCCGTGGTGTGCGTTTTCGCCGGAAAACGCGTTTTCGGCCGAAAACGTGTACGTTTGCACTTCCCCGCCACAGGGAAGCTGCTAGCCGGGAATTCTCTGCCTGGTTCTACCCGCTGCCCGGAACGCTACGCAGGGCAAAAGCGGTTCTCGTCCTCCGTGCTTGCTTTTTCTCAGAAAGAGCCGTGGTGTGCGTTTTCGCCGGAAAACGCGTTTTCGGCCGAAAACGTGTACCTTTGCACTTCCCCGCCACAGGGAAGCTGCTAGCCGGGAATTCTCTGCCTGGTTCTACCCGCTGCCCGGAACGCTAGGCAGGGCAAAAGCGGTTCTCGTCCTCCGTGCTTGCTTTTTCTTAGAAAGAGCCGTGGTGTGCGTTTTCGCCGGAAAACGCGTTTTCGGCCGAAAACGTGTATGTTTGCACTTCCCCGCCACAGGGAAGCTGCTAGCCGGGAATTCTCTGCCTGGTTCTACCCGCTGCCCGGAACGCTAGGCAGGGCAAAAGCGGTTCTCGTCCTCCGTGCTTGCCTTTTCTCAGAATGAGCCGTGGTGTGCGTTTTCGCCGGAAAACGCGTTTTCGGCCGAAAACGTGTACGTTTGCACTTCCCCGCCACAGGGAAGCTGCTAGCCGGGAATTCTCTGCCTGGTTCTACCCGCTGCCCGGAACGCTACGCAGGGCAAAAGCGGTTCTCGTCCTCCGTGCTTGCTTTTTCTCAGAAAGAGCCGTGGTGTGCGATTTCGCCGGAAAACGCGTTTTCGGCCGAAAACGTGTACGTTTGCACTTCCCCGCCACAGGGAAGCTGCTAGCCGGGAATTCTCTGCCTGGTTCTACCCGCTGCCCGGAACGCTACGCAGGGCAAAAGCGGTTCTCGTCCTCCGTGCTTGCTTTTTCTCAGAAAGAGCCGTGGTGTGCGTTTTCGCCGGAAAACGCGTTTTCGGCCGAAAACGCGTACGTTTGCACTTCCCTGCCACAGGGAAGCTGCTAGCCGGGAATTCTCTGCCTGGTTCTACCCGCTGCCCGGAACGCTACGCAGGGCAAAAGCGGTTCTCGTCCTCCGTGCTTGCTTTTTCTCAGAAAGAGCCGTGGTGTGCGTTTTCGCCGGAAAACGCGTTTTCGGCCGAAAACGTGTACGTTTGCACTTCCCCGGCACAGGGAAGCTGCTAGCCGGGAATTCTCTGCCTGGTTCTACCCGCTGCCCGGAACGCTACGCAGGGCAAAAGCGGTTCTCGTCCTCCGTGCTTGCTTTTTCTCAGAAAGAGCCGTGGTGTGCGTTTTCGCCGGAAAACGCGTTTTCGGCCGAAAACGTGTACGTTTGCACTTCCCCGCCACAGGGAAGCTGCTAGCCGGGAATTCTCTGCCTGGTTCTACCCGCTGCCCGGAACGCTACGCAGGGCAAAAGCGGTTCTCGTCCTCCGTGCTTGCTTTTTCTCAGAAAGAGCCGTGGTGTGCGTTTTCGCCGGAAAACGCGTTTTCGGCCGAAAACGTGTACGTTTGCACTTCCCCGCCACAGGGAAGCTGCTAGCCGGGAATTCTCTGCCTGGTTCTACCCGCTGCCCGGAACGCTACGCAGGGCAAAAGCGGTTCTCGTCCTCCGTGCTTGCTTTTCCTCAGAAAGAGCCGTGGTGTGCGATTTCGCCGGAAAACGAGTTTTCGGCCGGAAACGTGTACGTTTGCACTTCCCCGCCACAGGGAAGCTGCTAGCCGGGAATTCTCTACCTGGTTCTACCCGCTGCCCGGAACGCTACGCAGGGCAAAAGCGGTTCTCGTCCTCCGTGCTTGCTTTTTCTCAGAAAGAGCCGTGGTGTGCGTTTTCGCCGGAAAACGCGTTTTCGGCCGAAAACGTGTACGTTTGCACTTCCCCGCCACAGGGAAGCTGCTAGCCGGGAATTCTCTGCCTGGTTCTACCCGCTGCCCGGAACGCTACGCAGGGCAAAAGCGGTTCTCGTCCTCCGTGCTTGCTTTTTCTCAGAAAGAGCCGTGGTGTGCGTTTTCGCCGGAAAACGCGTTTTCGGCCGAAAACGTGTACGTTTGCACTTCCCCGCCACAGGGAAGCTGCTAGCCGGGAATTCTCTGCCTGGTTCTACCCGCTGCCCGGAACGCTACGCAGGGCAAAAGCGGTTCTCGTCCTCCGTGCTTGCTTTTTCTCAGAAAGAGCCGTGGTGTGCGATTTCGCCGGAAAACGCGTTTTCGGCCGAAAACGTGTACGTTTGCACTTCCCCGCCACAGGGAAGCTGCTAGCCGGGAATTCTCTGCCTGGTTCTACCCGCTGCCCGGAACGCTACGCAGGGCAAAAGCGGTTCTCGTCCTCCGTGCTTGCTTTTTCTCAGAATGAGCCGTGGTGTGCGTTTTCGCCGGAAAACGCGTTTTCGGCCGAAAACGTGTACGTTTGCACTTCCCCGCCACAGGGAAGCTGCTAGCCGGGAATTCTCTGCCTGGTTCTACCCGCTGCCCGGAACGCTACGCAGGGCAAAAGCGGTTCTCGTCCTCCGTGCTTGCTTTTTCTCAGAAAGAGCCGTGGTGTGCGTTTTCGCCGGAAAACGCGTTTTCGGCCGAAAACGTGTACGTTTGCACTTCCCCGCCACAGGGAAGCTGCTAGCCGGGAATTCTCTGCCTGGTTCTACCCGCTGCCCGGAACGCTACGCAGGGCAAAAGCGGTTCTCGTCCTCCGTGCTTGCTTTTTCTCAGAAAGAGCCGTGGTGTGCGTTTTCGCCGGAAAACGCGTTTTCGGCCGAAAACGTGTACGTTTGAACTTCCCCGCCACAGGGAAGCTGCTAGCCGGGAATTCTCTGCCTGGTTCTACCCGCTGCCCGGAACGCTACGCAGGGCAAAAGCGGTTCTCGTCCTCCGTGCTTGCTTTTTCTCAGAAAGAGCCGTGGTGTGCGTTTTCGCCGGAAAACGTGTACGTTTGCACTTCCCCGCCACAGGGAAGCTGCTAGCCGGGAATTCTCTGCCTGGTTCTACCCGCTGCCCGGAACGCTACGCAGGGCAAAAGCGGTTCTCGTCCTCCGTGCTTGCTTTTTCTCAGAAAGAGCCGTGGTGTGCGATTTAGCCGGAACGCGTTTTCGGCCGAAAACGTGTACGTTTGCACTTCCCCGCCACAGGGAAGCTGCTAGCCGGGAATTCTCTGCCTGGTTCTACCCGCTGCCCGGAACGCTACGCAGGGCAAAAGCGGTTCTCGTCCTCCGTGCTTGCTTTTTCTCAGAAAGAGCCGTGGTGTGCGATTTCGCCGGAAAACGCGTTTTCGGCCGAAAACGTGTACGTTTGCACTTCCCCGCCACAGGGAAGCTGCTAGCCGGGAAGTCTCTGCCTGGTTCTACCCGCTGCCCGGAACGCTACGCAGGGCAAAAGCGGTTCTCGTCCTCCGTTCTTGCTTTTTCTCAGAAAGAGCCGTGGTGTGCGTTTTCGCCGGAAAACGCGTTTTCGGCCGAAAACGTGTACGTTTGCACTTCCCTGCCACAGGGAAGCTGCTAGCCGGGAAGTCTCTGCCTGGTTCTACCCGATGCCCGGAACGCTACGCAGGGCAAAAGCGGTTCTCGTCCTCCGTGCTTGCTTTTTCTCAGAAAGAGCCGTGGTGTGCGTTTTCGCCGGAAAACGCGTTTTCGGCCGAAAACGTGTACGTTTGCACTTCCCCGCCACAGGGAAGCTGCTAGCCGGGAATTCTCTGCCTGGTTCTACCCGCTGCCCGGAACGCTACGCAGGGCAAAAGCGGTTCTCGTCCTCCGTGCTTGCTTTTTCTCAGAAAGAGCCGTGGTGTGCGTTTTCGCCGGAAAACGCGTTTTCGGCCGAAAACGTGTACGTTTGCACTTCCCCGCCACAGGGAAGCTGCTAGCCGGGAATTCTCTGCCTGGTTCTACCCGCTGCCCGGAACGCTACGCAGGGCAAAAGCGGTTCTCGTCCTCCGTGCTTGCTTTTTCTCAGAAAGAGCCGTGGTGTGCGTTTTCGCCGGAAAACGCGTTTTCGGCCGAAAACGTGTACGTTTGCACTTCCCCGCCACAGGGAAGCTGCTAGCCGGGAATTCTCTGCCTGGTTCTACCCGCTGCCCGGAACGCTAGGCAGGGCAAAAGCGGTTCTCGTCCTCCGTGCTTGCTTTTTCTCAGAAAGAGCCGTGGTGTGCGTTTTCGCCGGAAAACGCGTTTTCGGCCGAAAACGTGTACGTTTGCACTTCCCCGCCACAGGGAAGCTGCTAGCCGGGAATTCTCTGCCTGGTTCTACCCGCTGCCCGGAACGCTACGCAGGGCAAAAGCGGTTCTCGTCCTCCGTGCTTGCTTTTTCTCAGAAAGAGCCGTGGTGTGCGTTTTCGCCGGAAAACGCGTTTTCGGCCGAAAACGTGTACGTTTGCACTTCCCCGCCACAGGGAAGCTGCTAGCCGGGAATTCTCTGCCTGGTTCTACCCGCTGCCCGGAACGCTACGCAGGGCAAAAGCGGTTCTCGTCCTCCGTGCTTGCTTTTTCTCAGAAAGAGCCGTGGTGTGCGTTTTCGCCGGAAAACGCGTTTTCGGCCGAAAACGTGTACGTTTGCACTTCCCCGCCACAGGGAAGCTGCTAGCCGGGAATTCTCTGCCTGGTTCTACCCGCTGCCCGGAACGCTACGCAGGGCAAAAGCGGTTCTCGTCCTCCGTGCTTGCTTTTTCTCAGAAAGAGCCGTGGTGTGCGATTTCGCCGGAAAACGCGTTTTCGGCCGAAAACGTGTACGTTTGCACTTCCCCGCCACAGGGAAGCTGCTAGCCGGGAATTCTCTGCCTGGTTCTACCCGCTGCCCGGAACGCTACGCAGGGCAAAAGCGGTTCTCGTCCTCCGTGCTTGCTTTTTCTCAGAAAGAGCCGTGGTGTGCGTTTTCGCCGGAAAACGCGTTTTCGGCCGAAAACGCGTACGTTTGCACTTCCCTGCCACAGGGAAGCTGCTAGCCGGGAATTCTCTGCCTGGTTCTACCCGCTGCCCGGAACGCTACGCAGGGCAAAAGCGGTTCTCGTCCTCCGTGCTTGCTTTTTCTCAGAAAGAGCCGTGGTGTGCGTTTTCGCCGGAAAACGCGTTTTCGGCCGAAAACGTGTACGTTTGTACTTCCCCGCCACAGGGAAGCTGCTAGCCGGGAATTCTCTGCCTGGTTCTACCCGCTGCCCGGAACGCTACGCAGGGCAAAAGCGGTTCTCGTCCTCCGTGCTTGCTTTTTCTCAGAAAGAGCCGTGGTGTGCGATTTCGCCGGAAAACGCGTTTTCGGCCGAAAACGCGTACGTTTGCACTTCCCTGCCACAGGGAAGCTGCTAGCCGGGAATTCTCTGCCTGGTTCTACCCGCTGCCCGGAACGCTACGCAGGGCAAAAGCGGTTCTCGTCCTCCGTGCTTGCTTTTTCTCAGAAAGAGCCGTGGTGTGCGATTTCGCCGGAAAACGCGTTTTCGGCCGAAAACGTGTACGTTTGCACTTCCCCGCCACAGGGAAGCTGCTAGCCGGGAATTCTCTGCCTGGTTCTACCCGCTGCCCGGAACGCTACGCAGGGCAAAAGCGGTTCTCGTCCTCCGTGCTTGCTTTTTCTCAGAAAGAGCCGTGGTGTGCGTTTTCGCCGGAAAACGCGTTTTCGGCCGAAAACGTGTACCTTTGCACTTCCCCGCCACAGGGAAACTGCTACCCGGGAATTCTCTGCCTGGTTCTACCCGCTGCCCGGAACGCTACGCAAGGCAAAAGCGGTTCTCGTCCTCCGTGCTTGCTTTTTCTCAGAAAGAGCCGTGGTGTGCGTTTTCGCCGGAAAACGCGTTTTCGGCCGAAAACGTGTACGTTTGCACTTCCCCGCCACAGGGAAGCTGCTAGCCGGGAATTCTCTGCCTGGTTCTACCCGCTGCCCGGAACGCTACGCAGGGCAAAAGCGGTTCTCGTCCTCCGTGCTTGCTTTTTCTCAGAAAGAGCCGTGGTGTGCGTTTTCGCCGGAAAACGCGTTTTCGGCCGAAAACGCGTACGTTTGCACTTCCCTGCCACAGGGAAGCTGCTAGCCGGGAATTCTCTGCCTGGTTCTACCCGCTGCCCGGAACGCTACGCAGGGCAAAAGCGGTTCTCGTCCTCCGTGCTTGCTTTTTCTCAGAAAGAGCCGTGGTGTGCGTTTTCGCCGGAAAACGCGTTTTCGGCCGAAAACGTGTACGTTTGTACTTCCCCGCCACAGGGAAGCTGCTAGCCGGGAATTCTCTGCCTGGTTCTACCCGCTGCCCGGAACGCTACGCAGGGCAAAAGCGGTTCTCGTCCTCCGTGCTTGCTTTTTCTCAGAAAGAGCCGTGGTGTGCGTTTTCGCCGGAAAACGCGTTTTCGGCCGAAAACGTGTACCTTTGCACTTCCCCGCCACAGGGAAACTGCTACCCGGGAATTCTCTGCCTGGTTCTACCCGCTGCCCGGAACGCTACGCAAGGCAAAAGCGGTTCTCGTCCTCCGTGCTTGCTTTTTCTCAGAAAGAGCCGTGGTGTGCGTTTTCGCCGGAAAACGCGTTTTCGGCCGAAAACGTGTACATTTGCACTTCCCCGCCACAGGGAAGCTGCTAGCCGGGAATTCTCTGCCTGGTTCTACCCGCTGCCCGGAACGCTACGCAGGGCAAAAGCGGTTCTCGTCCTCCGTGCTTGCTTTTTCTCAGAAAGAGCCGTGGTGTGCGTTTTCGCCGGAAAACGCGTTTTCGGCCGAAAACGTGTACGTTTGCACTTCCCCGCCACAGGGAAGCTGCTAGCCGGGAATTCTCTGCCTGGTTCTACCCGCTGCCCGGAACGCTACGCAGGGCAAAAGCGGTTCTCGTCCTCCGTGCTTGCTTTTTCTCCGAAAGAGCCGTGGTGTTCGATTTCGCCGGAAAACGCGTTTTCGGCCGAAAACGTGTACGTTTGCACTTCCCCGCCACAGGGAAGCTGCTAGCCGGGAAGTCTCTGCCTGGTTCTACCCGCTGCCCGGAACGCTACGCAGGGCAAAAGCGGTTCTCGTCCTCCGTGCTTGCTTTTTCTCAGAAAGAGCCGTGGTGTGCGTTTTCGCCGGAAAACGCGTTTTCGGCCGAAAACGTGTACGTTTGCACTTCCCCGCCACAGGGAAGCTGCTAGCCGGGAATTCTCTGCCTGGTTCTACCCGCTGCCCGGAACGCTACGCAGGGCAAAAGCGGTTCTCGTCCTCCGTGCTTGCTTTTTCTCAGAAAGAGCCGTGGTGTGCGATTTCGCCGGAAAACGCGTTTTCGGCCGGAAACGTGTACCTTTGCACTTCCCCGCCACAGGGAAGCTGCTAGCCGGGAATTCTCTGCCTGGTTCTACCCGCTGCCCGGAACGCTACGCAGGGCAAAAGCGGTTCTCGTCCTCCGTGCTTGCTTTTTCTCAGAAAGAGCCGTGGTGTGCGTTTTCGCCGGAAAACGCGTTTTCGGCCGAAAACGTGTACGTTTGCACTTCCCCGCCACAGGGAAGCTGCTAGCCGGGAATTCTCTGCCTGGTTCTACCCGCTGCCCGGAACGCTACGCAGGGCAAAAGCGGTTCTCGTCCTCCGTGCTTGCTTTTTCTCAGAAAGAGCCGTGGTGTGCGTTTTCGCCGGAAAACGCGTTTTCGGCCGAAAACGTGTACGTTTGCACTTCCCCGCCACAGGGAAGCTGCTAGCCGGGAATTCTCTGCCTGGTTCTACCCGCTGCCCGGAACGCTACGCAGGGCAAAAGCGGTTCTCGTCCTCCGTGCTTGCTTTTTCTCAGAAAGAGCCGTGGTGTGCGTTTTCGCCGGAAAACGCGTTTTCGGCCGAAAACGTGTACGTTTGCACTTCCCCGCCACAGGGAAGCTGCTAGCCGGGAATTCCCTGCCTGGTTCTACCCGCTGCCCGGAACGCTACGCAGGGCAAAAGCGGTTCTCGTGCTCCGTGCTTGCTTTTTCTCAGAAAGAGCCGTGGTGTGCGATTACGCCGGAAAACGCGTTTTCGGCCGAAAACGTGTACGTTTGCACTTCCCCGCCACAGGGAAGCTGCTAGCCGGGAAGTCTCTGCCTGGTTCTACCCGCTGCCCGGAACGCTACGCAGGGCAAAAGCGGTTCTCGTCCTCCGTGCTTGCTTTTTCTCAGAAAGAGCCGTGGTGTGCGTTTTCGCCGGAAAACGCGTTTTCGGCCGAAAACGTGTACGTTTGCACTTCCCCGCCACAGGGAAGCTGCTAGCCGGGAAGTCTCTGCCTGGTTCTACCCGCTGCCCGGAACGCTACGCAGGGCAAAAGCGGTTCTCGTCCTCCGTGCTTGCTTTTTCTTCAGAAAGAGCCGTGGTGTGCGTTTTCGCCGGAAAACGCGTTTTCGGCCGAAAACGTGTACGTTTGCACTTCCCCGCCACAGGGAAGCTGCTAGCCGGGAATTCTCTGCCTGGTTCTACCCGCTGCCCGGAACGCTACGCAGGGCAAAAGCGGTTCTCGTCCTCCGTGCTTGCTTTTTCTCAGAAAGAGCCGTGGTGTGCGTTTTCGCCGGAAAACGCGTTTTCGGCCGAAAACGTGTACGTTTGCACTTCCCCGCCACAGGGAAGCTGCTAGCCGGGAATTCTCTGCCTGGTTCTACCCGCTGCCCGGAACGCTACGCAGGGCAAAAGCGGTTCTCGTCCTCCGTGCTTGCTTTTTCTCAGAAAGAGCCGTGGTGTGCGTTTTCGCCGGAAAACGCGTTTTCGGCCGAAAACGTGTACGTTTGCACTTCCCCGCCACAGGGAAGCTGCTAGCCGGGAATTCTCTGCCTGGTTCTACCCGCTGCCCGGAACGCTACGCAGGGCAAAAGCGGTTCTCGTCCTCCGTGCTTGCTTTTTCTCAGAAAGAGCCGTGGTGTGCGTTTTCGCCGGAAAACGCGTTTTCGGCCGAAAACGTGTACGTTTGCACTTCCCCGCCACAGGGAAGCTGCTAGCCGGGAATTCTCTGCCTGGTTCTACCCGCTGCCCGGAACGCTACGCAGGGCAAAAGCGGTTCTCGTCCTCCGTGCTTGCTTTTTCTCAGAAAGAGCCGTGGTGTGCGTTTTCGCCAGAAAACGCGTTTTCGGCCGAAAACGTGTACGTTTGCACTTCCCCGCCACAGGGAAGCTGCTAGCCGGGAATTCTCTGCCTGGTTCTACCCGCTGCCCGGAACGCTAGGCAGGGCAAAAGCGGTTCTCGTCCTCCGTGCTTGCTTTTTCTCAGAAAGAGCCGTGGTGTGCGTTTTCACCGGAAAACGCGTTTTCGGCCGAAAACGTGTACCTTTGCACTTCCCCGCCACAGGGAAACTGCTACCCGGGAATTCTCTGCCTGGTTCTACCCGCTGCCCGGAACGCTACGCAGGGCAAAAGCGGTTCTCGTCCTCCGTGCTTGCTTTTTCTCAGAAAGAGCCGTGGTGTGCGTTTTCGCCGGAAAACGCGTTTTCGGCCGAAAACGTGTACGTTTGCACTTCCCCGCCACAGGGAAGCTGCTAGCCGGGAATTCTCTGCCTGGTTCTACCCGCTGCCCGGAACGCTACGCAGGGCAAAAGCGGTTCTCGTCCTCCGTGCTTGCTTTTTCTCAGAAAGAGCCGTGGTGTGCGTTTTCGCCGGAAAACGCGTTTTCGGCCGAAAACGTGTACGTTTGCACTTCCCCGCCACAGGGAAGGTGCTAGCCGGGAATTCTCTGCCTGGTTCTACCCGCTGCCCGGAACGCTACGCAGGGCAAAAGCGGTTCTCGTCCTCCGTGCTTGCTTTTTCTCAGAAAGAGCCGTGGTGTGCGTTTTCGCCGGAAAACGCGTTTTCGGCGGAAAACGTGTACGTTTGCACTTCCCCGCCACAGGGAAGCTGCTAGCCGGGAATTCTCTGCCTGGTTCTACCCGCTGCCCGGAACGCTACGCAGGGCAAAAGCGGTTCTCGTCCTCCGTGCTTGCTTTTTCTCAGAAAGAGCCGTGGTGTGCGTTTTCGCCGGAAAACGCGTTTTCGGCCGAAAACGTGTACGTTTGCACTTCGCCGCCACAGGGAAGCTGCTAGCCGGGAAGTCTCTGCCTGGTTCTACCCGCTGCCCGGAACGCTAGGCAGGGCAAAAGCGGTTCTCGTCCTCCGTGCTTGCTTTTTCTCAGAAAGAGCCGTGGTGTGCGTTTTCGCCGGAAAACGCGTTTTCGGCCGAAAACGTGTACGTTTGCACTTCCCCGCCACAGGGAAGCTGCTAGCCGGGAATTCTCTGCCTGGTTCTACCCGCTGCCCGGAACGCTACGCAGGGCAAAAGCGGTTCTCGTCCTCCGTGCTTGCTTTTTCTCAGAAAGAGCCGTGGTGTGCGTTTTCGCCGGAAAACGCGTTTTCGGCCGAAAACGTGTACGTTTGCACTTCCCCGCCACAGGGAAGCTGCTAGCCGGGAATTCTCTGCCTGGTTCTACCCGCTGCCCGGAACGCTACGCAGGGCAAAAGCGGTTCTCGTCCTCTGTGCTTGCTTTTTCTTCAGAAAGAACCGTGGTGTGCGTTTTGGCCGGAAAACGCGTTTTCGGCCGAAAACGTGTACGTTTGCACTTCCCCGCCACAGGGAAGCTGCTAGCCGGGAATTCTCTGCCTGGTTCTACCCGCTGCCCGGAACGCTACGCAGGGCAAAAGCGGTTCTCGTCCTCCGTGCTTGCTTTTTCTCAGAAAGAGCCGTGGTGTGCGTTTTCGCTGGAAAACGCGTTTTCGGCGGAAAACGTGTACGTTTGCACTTCCCCGCCACAGGGAAGCTGCTAGCCGGGAATTCTCTGCCTGGTTCTACCCGCTGCCCGGAACGCTACGCAGGGCAAAAGCGGTTCTCGTCCTCCGTGCTTGCTTTTTCTCAGAAAGAGCCGTGGTGTGCGATTTCGCCGGAAAACGCGTTTTCGGCCGAAAACGTGTACGTTTGCACTTCCCCGCCACAGGGAAGCTGCTAGCCGGGAATTCTCTGCCTGGTTCTACCCGCTGCCCGGAACGCTACGCAGGGCAAAAGCGGTTCTCGTCCTCCGTGCTTGCTTTTTCTCAGAAAGAGCCGTGGTGTGCGATTTCGCCGGAAAACGCGTTTTCGGCCGAAAACGTGTACGTTTGCACTTCCCCGCCACAGGGAAGCTGCTAGCCGGGAAGTCTCTGCCTGGTTCTACCCGCTGCCCGGAACGCTACGCAGGGCAAAAGCGGTTCTCGTCCTCCGTTCTTGCTTTTTCTCAGAAAGAGCCGTGGTGTGCGTTTTCGCCGGAAAACGCGTTTTCGGCCGAAAACGTGTACGTTTGCACTTCCCCGCCACAGGGAAGCTGCTAGCCGGGAATTCTCTGCCTGGTTCTACCCGCTGCCCGGAACGCTACGCAGGGCAAAAGCGGTTCTCGTCCTCCGTGCTTGCTTTTTCTCAGAAAGAGCCGTGGTGTGCGTTTTCGCCGGAAAACGCGTTTTCGGCCGAAAACGTGTACGTTTGCACTTCCCCGCCACAGGGAAGCTGCTAGCCGGGAATTCTCTGCCTGGTTCTACCCGCTGCCCGGAACGCTACGCAGGGCAAAAGCGGTTCTCGTCCTCCGTGCTTGCTTTTTCTCAGAAAGAGCCGTGGTGTGCGTTTTCGCCGGAAAACGCGTTTTCGGCCGAAAACGTGTACGTTTGCACTTCCCCGCCACAGGGAAGCTGCTAGCCGGAATTCTCTGCCTGGTTCTACCCGCTGCCCGGAACGCTACGCAGGGCAAAAGCGGTTCTCGTCCTCCGTGCTTGCTTTTTCTCAGAAAGAGCCGTGGTGTGCGTTTTCGCCGGAAAACGCGTTTTCGGCCGAAAACGTGTACGTTTGCACTTCCCCGCCACAGGGAAGCTGCTAGCCGGGAATTCTCTGCCTGGTTCTACCCGCTGCCCGGAACGCTACGCAGGGCAAAAGCGGTTCTCGTCCTCCGTGCTTGCTTTTTCTCAGAAAGAGCCGTGGTGTGCGTTTTCGCCGGAAAACGCGTTTTCGGCCGAAAACGTGTACGTTTGCACTTCCCCGCCACAGGGAAGCTGCTACCCGGGAATTCTCTGCCTGGTTCTACCCGCTGCCCGGAACGCTAGGCAGGGCAAAAGCGGTTCTCGTCCTCCGTGCTTGCTTTTTCTCAGAAAGAGCCGTGGTGTGCGTTTTCGCCGGAAAACGCGTTTTCGGCCGAAAACGTGTACGTTTGCACTTCCCCGCCACAGGGAAGCTGCTAGCCGGGAATTCTCTGCCTGGTTCTACCCGCTGCCCGGAACGCTACGCAGGGCAAAAGCGGTTCTCGTCCTCCGTGCTTGCTTTTTCTCAGAAAGAGCCGTGGTGTGCGTTTTCGCCGGAAAACGCGTTTTCGGCCGAAAACGTGTACGTTTGCACTTCCCCGCCACAGGGAAGGTGCTAGCCGGGAATTCTCTGCCTGGTTCTACCCGCTGCCCGGAACGCTACGCAGGGCAAAAGCGGTTCTCGTCCTCCGTGCTTGCTTTTTCTCAGAAAGAGCCGTGGTGTGCGTTTTCGCCGGAAAACGCGTTTTCGGCGGAAAACGTGTACGTTTGCACTTCCCCGCCACAGGGAAGCTGCTAGCCGGGAATTCTCTGCCTGGTTCTACCCGCTGCCCGGAACGCTACGCAGGGCAAAAGCGGTTCTCGTCCTCCGTGCTTGCTTTTTCTCAGAAAGAGCCGTGGTGTGCGATTTCGCCGGAAAACGCGTTTTCGGCCGAAAACGTGTACGTTTGCACTTCGCCGCCACAGGGAAGCTGCTAGCCGGGAAGTCTCTGCCTGGTTCTACCCGCTGCCCGGAACGCTAGGCAGGGCAAAAGCGGTTCTCGTCCTCCGTTCTTGCTTTTTCTCAGAAAGAGCCGTGGTGTGCGTTTTCGCCGGAAAACGCGTTTTCGGCCGAAAACGTGTACGTTTGCAATTCCCCGCCACAGGGAAGCTGCTAGCCGGGAAGTCTCTGCCTGGTTCTACCCGCTGCCCGGAACGCTACGCAGGGCAAAAGCGGTTCTCGTCCTCCGTGCTTGCTTTTTCTCAGAAAGAGCCGTGGTGTGCGTTTTCGCCGGAAAACGCGTTTTCGGCCGAAAACGTGTACGTTTGCACTTCCCCGCCACAGGGAAGCTGCTAGCCGGGAATTCTCTGCCTGGTTCTACCCGCTGCCCGGAACGCTACGCAGGGCAAAGGCGGTTCTCGTCCTCCGTGCTTGCTTTTTCTCAGAAAGAGCCGTGGTGTGCGTTTTCGCCGGAAATCGCGTTTTCGGCCGAAAACGTGTACGTTTGCACTTCCCCGCCACAGGGAAGCTGCTAGCCGGGAATTCTCTGCCTGGTTCTACCCGCTGCCCGGAACGCTACGCAGGGCAAAAGCGGTTCTCGTCCTCCGTGCTTGCTTTTTCTCAGAAAGAGCCGTGGTGTGCGATTTCGCCGGAAAACGCGTTTTCGGCCGAAAACGTGTACGTTTGCACTTCCCCGCCACAGGGAAGCTGCTAGCCGGGAAGTCTCTGCCTGGTTCTACCCGCTGCCCGGAACGCTACGCAGGGCAAAAGCGGTTCTCGTCCTCCGTGCTTGCTTTTTCTCAGAAAGAGCCGTGGTGTGCGTTGTCGCCGGAAAACGCGTTTTCGGCCGAAAACGTGTACGTTTGCACTTCCCCGCCACAGGGAAGCTGCTAGCCGGGAATTCTCTGCCTGGTTCTACCCGCTGCCCGGAACGCTACGCAGGGCAAAAGCGGTTCTCGTCCTCCGTGCTTGCTTTTTCTCAGAAAGAGCCGTGGTGTGCGTTTTCGCCGGAAAAGCTTTTTCGGCGGAAAACGTGTACGTTTGCACTTCCCCGCCACAGGGAAGCTGCTAGCCGGGAATTCTCTGCCTGGTTCTACCCGCTGCCCGGAACGCTAGGCAGGGCAAAAGCGGTTCTCGTCCTCCGTGCTTGCTTTTTCTCAGAAAGAGCCGTGGTGTGCGTTTTCGCCGGAAAACGCGTTTTCGGCCGAAAACGTGTACGTTTGCACTTCCCCGCCACAGGGAAGCTGCTAGCCGGGAATTCTCTGCCTGGTTCTACCCGCTGCCCGGAACGCTACGCAGGGCAAAAGCGGTTCTCGTCCTCCGTGCTTGCTTTTTCTCAGAAAGAGCCGTGGTGTGCGTTTTCGCCGGAAAACGCGTTTTCGGCCGAAAACGTGTACGTTTGCACTTCGCCGCCACAGGGAAGCTGCTAGCCGGGAAGTCTCTGCCTGGTTCTACCCGCTGCCCGGAACGCTAGGCAGGGCAAAAGCGGTTCTCGTCCTCCGTTCTTGCTTTTTCTCAGAAAGAGCCGTGGTGTGCGTTTTCGCCGGAAAACGCGTTTTCGGCCGAAAACGTGTACGTTTGCAATTCCCCGCCACAGGGAAGCTGCTAGCCGGGAAGTCTCTGCCTGGTTCTACCCGCTGCCCGGAACGCTACGCAGGGCAAAAGCGGTTCTCGTCCTCCGTGCTTGCTTTTTCTCAGAAAGAGCCGTGGTGTGCGTTTTCGCCGGAAAACGCGTTTTCGGCCGAAAACGTGTACGTTTGCACTTCCCCGCCACAGGGAAGCTGCTAGCCGGGAATTCTCTGCCTGGTTCTACCCGCTGCCCGGAACGCTACGCAGGGCAAAGGCGGTTCTCGTCCTCCGTGCTTGCTTTTTCTCAGAAAGAGCCGTGGTGTGCGTTTTCGCCGGAAATCGCGTTTTCGGCCGAAAACGTGTACGTTTGCACTTCCCCGCCACAGGGAAGCTGCTAGCCGGGAATTCTCTGCCTGGTTCTACCCGCTGCCCGGAACGCTACGCAGGGCAAAAGCGGTTCTCGTCCTCCGTGCTTGCTTTTTCTCAGAAAGAGCCGTGGTGTGCGATTTCGCCGGAAAACGCGTTTTCGGCCGAAAACGTGTACGTTTGCACTTCCCCGCCACAGGGAAGCTGCTAGCCGGGAAGTCTCTGCCTGGTTCTACCCGCTGCCCGGAACGCTACGCAGGGCAAAAGCGGTTCTCGTCCTCCGTGCTTGCTTTTTCTCAGAAAGAGCCGTGGTGTGCGTTGTCGCCGGAAAACGCGTTTTCGGCCGAAAACGTGTACGTTTGCACTTCCCCGCCACAGGGAAGCTGCTAGCCGGGAATTCTCTGCCTGGTTCTACCCGCTGCCCGGAACGCTAGGCAGGGCAAAAGCGGTTCTCGTCCTCCGTGCTTGCTTTTTCTCAGAAAGAGCCGTGGTGTGCGTTTTCGCCGGAAAACGCGTTTTCGGCGGAAAACGTGTACATTTGCACTTCCCCGCCACAGGGAAGCTGCTAGCCGGGAATTCTCTGCCTGGTTCTACCCGCTGCCCGGAACGCTAGGCAGGGCAAAAGCGGTT
The DNA here is from genome assembly GCF_965140245.1 of Athene noctua. Taxonomy (NCBI): domain Eukaryota; kingdom Metazoa; phylum Chordata; class Aves; order Strigiformes; family Strigidae; genus Athene; species Athene noctua. The sequence goes on from NW_027438075.1 coordinate 30,008, forward strand.
CTCGTCCTCCGTGCTTGCTTTTTCTCAGAAAGAGCCGTGGTGTGCGTTTTCGCCGGAAAACGCGTTTTCGGCCGAAAACGTGTACGTTTGCACTTCCCCGCCACAGGGAAGCTGCTAGCCGGGAATTCTCTGCCTGGTTCTACCCGCTGCCCGGAACGCTACGCAGGGCAAAAGCGGTTCTCGTCCTCCGTGCTTGCTTTTTCTCAGAAAGAGCCGTGGTGTGCGTTTTCGCCGGAAAACGCGTTTTCGGCCGAAAACGTGTACGTTTGCACTTCCCCGCCACAGGGAAGCTGCTAGCCGGGAATTCTCTGCCTGGTTCTACCCGCTGCCCGGAACGCTACGCAGGGCAAAAGCGGTTCTCGTCCTCCGTGCTTGCTTTTTCTCAGAAAGAGCCGTGGTGTGCGTTTTCGCCGGAAAACGCGTTTTCGGCCGAAAACGTGTACGTTTGCACTTCCCCGCCACAGGGAAGCTGCTAGCCGGGAATTCTCTGCCTGGTTCTACCCGCTGCCCGGAACGCTACGCAGGGCAAAAGCGGTTCTCGTCCTCCGTGCTTGCTTTTTCTCAGAAAGAGCCGTGGTGTGCGTTTTCGCCGGAAAACGCGTTTTCGGCCGAAAACGTGTACGTTTGCACTTCCCCGCCACAGGGAAGCTGCTAGCCGGGAATTCTCTGCCTGGTTCTACCCGCTGCCCGGAACGCTACGCAGGGCAAAAGCGGTTCTCGTCCTCCGTGCTTGCTTTTTCTCAGAAAGAGCCGTGGTGTGCGTTTTCACCGGAAAACGCGTTTTCGGCCGAAAACGTGTACGTTTGCACTTCCCCGCCACAGGGAAGCTGCTAGCCGGGAATTCTCTGCCTGGTTCTACCCGCTGCCCGGAACGCTACGCAGGGCAAAAGCGGTTCTCGTCCTCCGTGCTTGCTTTTTCTCAGAAAGAGCCGTGGTGTGCGTTTTCGCCGGAAAACGCGTTTTCGGCCGAAAACGTGTACGTTTGCACTTCCCCGCCACAGGGAAGCTGCTAGCCGGGAATTCTCTGCCTGGTTCTACCCGCTGCCCGGAACGCTACGCAGGGCAAAAGCGGTTCTCGTCCTCCGTGCTTGCTTTTTCTCAGAAAGAGCCGTGGTGTGCGTTTTCGCCGGAAAACGCGTTTTCGGCCGAAAACGTGTACGTTTGCACTTCCCCGCCACAGGGAAGCTGCTAGCCGGGAATTCTCTGCCTGGTTCTACCCGCTGCCCGGAACGCTACGCAGGGCAAAAGCGGTTCTCGTCCTCCGTGCTTGCTTTTTCTCAGAAAGAGCCGTGGTGTGCGATTTCGCCGGAAAACGCGTTTTCGGCCGAAAACGTGTACGTTTGCACTTCCCCGCCACAGGGAAGCTGCTAGCCGGGAATTCTCTGCCTGGTTCTACCCGCAGCCCGGAACGCTAGGCAGGGCAAAAGCGGTTCTCGTCCTCCGTGCTTGCTTTTTCTCAGAAAGAGCCGTGGTGTGCGTTTTCGCCGGAAAACGCGTTTTCGGCCGAAAACGTGTACGTTTGCACTTCCCCGCCACAGGGAAGCTGCTAGCCGGGAATTCTCTGCCTGGTTCTACCCGCTGCCCGGAACGCTACGCAGGGCAAAAGCGGTTCTCGTCCTCCGTGCTTGCTTTTTCTCAGAAAGAGCCGTGGTGTGCGTTTCGCCGGAAACGCGTTTTCGGCCGAAAACGTGTACGTTTGCACTTCCCCGCCACAGGGAAGCTGCTAGCCGGGAATTCTCTGCCTGGTTCTACCCGCTGCCCGGAACGCTACGCAGGGCAAAAGCGGTTCTCGTCCTCCGTGCTTGCTTTTTCTCAGAAAGAGCCGTGGTGTGCGTTTTCGCCGGAAAACGCGTTTTCGGCCGAAAACGTGTACGTTTGCACTTCCCCGCCACAGGGAAGCTGCTAGCCGGGAATTCTCTGCCTGGTTCTACCCGCTGCCCGGAACGCTACGCAGGGCAAAAGCGGTTCTCGTCCTCCGTGCTTGCTTTTTCTCAGAAAGAGCCGTGGTGTGCGTTTTCGCCGGAAAACGCGTTTTCGGCCGAAAACGTGTACGTTTGCACTTCCCCGCCACAGGGAAGCTGCTAGCCGGGAATTCTCTGCCTGGTTCTACCCGCTGCCCGGAACGCTACGCAGGGCAAAAGCGGTTCTCGTCCTCCGTGCTTTGCTTTTCTCAGAAAGAGCCGTGGTGTGCGTTTTCGCCGGAAAACGCGTTTTCGGCCGAAAACGTGTACGTTTGCACTTCCCCGCCACAGGGAAGCTGCTAGCCGGGAATTCTCTGCCTGGTTCTACCCCGCTGCCCGGAACGCTACGCAGGGCAAAAGCGGTTCTCGTCCTCCGTGCTTGCTTTTTCTCAGAAAGAGCCGTGGTGTGCGATTTCGCCGGAAAACGCGTTTTCGGCCGAAAACGTGTACGTTTGCACTTCCCCGCCACAGGGAAGCTGCTAGCCGGGAATTCTCTGCCTGGTTCTACCCGCTGCCCGGAACGCTAGGCAGGGCAAAAGCGGTTCTCGTCCTCCGTGCTTGCTTTTTCTCAGAAAGAGCCGTGGTGTGCGTTTTCGCCGGAAAACGCGTTTTCGGCCGAAAACGTGTACGTTTGCACTTCCCCGCCACAGGGAAGCTGCTAGCCGGGAATTCTCTGCCTGGTTCTACCCGCAGCCCGGAACGCTACGCAGGGCAAATGCGGTTCTCGTCCTCCGTGCTTGCTTTTTCTCAGAAAGAGCCGTGGTGTGCGTTTTCGCCGGAAAACGCGTTTTCGGCCGAAAACGTGTACGTTTGCACTTCCCCGCCACAGGGAAGCTGCTAGCCGGGAATTCTCTGCCTGGTTCTACCCGCTGCCCGGAACGCTACGCAGGGCAAAAGCGGTTCTCGTCCTCCGTGCTTGCTTTTTCTCAGAAAGAGCCGTGGTGTGCGTTTTCGCCGGAAAACGCGTTTTCGGCCGAAAACGTGTACGTTTGCACTTCCCCGCCACAGGGAAGCTGCTAGCCGGGAATTCTCTGCCTGGTTCTACCCGCTGCCCGGAACGCTACGCAGGGCAAAAGCGGTTCTCGTCCTCCGTGCTTGCTTTTTCTCAGAAAGAGCCGTGGTGTGCGATTTAGCCGGAAAACGCGTTTTCGGCCGAAAACGTGTACGTTTGCACTTCCCCGCCACAGGGAAGCTGCTAGCCGGGAATTCTCTGCCTGGTTCTACCCGCTGCCCGGAACGCTACGCAGGGCAAAAGCGGTTCTCGTCCTCCGTGCTTGCTTTTTCTCAGAAAGAGCCGTGGTGTGCGATTTCGCCGGAAAACGCGTTTTCGGCCGGAAACGTGTACGTTTGCACTTCCCCGCCACAGGGAAGCTGCTAGCCGGGAATTCTCTGCCTGGTTCTACCCGCTGCCCGGAACGCTACGCAGGGCAAAAGCGGTTCTCGTCCTCCGTTCTTGCTTTTTCTCAGAAAGAGCCGTGGTGTGCGTTTTCGCCGGAAAACGCGTTTTCGGCCGAAAACGTGTACGTTTGCACTTCCCCGCCACAGGGAAGCTGCTAGCCGGGAAGTCTCTGCCTGGTTCTACCCGCTGCCCGGAACGCTACGCAGGGCAAAAGCGGTTCTCGTCCTCCGTGCTTGCTTTTTCTCAGAAAGAGCCGTGGTGTGCGTTTTCGCCGGAAAATGCGTTTTCGGCCGAAAACGTGTACCTTTGCACTTCCCCGCCACAGGGAAGCTGCTAGCCGGGAAGTCTCTGCCTGGTTCTACCCGCTGCCCGGAACGCTACGCAGGGCAAAAGCGGTTCTCGTCCTCCGTGCTTGCTTTTTCTCAGAAAGAGCCGTGGTGTGCGTTTTCGCCGGAAAACGCGTTTTCGGCCGAAAACGTGTACGTTTGCACTTCCCCGCCACAGGGAAGCTGCTAGCCGGGAATTCTCTGCCTGGTTCTACCCGCTGCCCGGAACGCTACGCAGGGCAAAAGCGGTTCTCGTCCTCCGTGCTTGCTTTTTCTCAGAAAGAGCCGTGGTGTGCGTTTTCGCCGGAAAACGCGTTTTCGGCCGGAAACGTGTACGTTTGCACTTCCCCGCCACAGGGAAGCTGCTAGCCGGGAATTCTCTGCCTGGTTCTACCCGCTGCCCGGAACGCTACGCAGGGCAAAAGCGGTTCTCGTCCTCCGTGCTTGCTTTTTCTCAGAAAGAGCCGTGGTGTGCGTTTTCGCCGGAAAACGCGTTTTCGCCGGAAAACGCGTTTTCGGCCGAAAACGTGTACGTTTGCACTTCCCCGCCACAGGGAAGCTGCTAGCCGGGAATTCTCTGCCTGGTTCTACCCGCTGCCCGGAACGCTACGCAGGGCAAAAGCGGTTCTCGTCCTCCGTGCTTGCTTTTTCTCAGAAAGAGCCGTGGTGTGCGTTTTCGCCGGAAAACGCGTTTTCGGCCGAAAACGTGTACGTTTGCACTTCCCCGCCACAGGGAAGCTGCTAGCCGGGAATTCTCTGCCTGGTTCTACCCGCTGCCCGGAACGCTACGCAGGGCAAAAGCGGTTCTCGTCCTCCGTGCTTGCTTTTTCTCAGAAAGAGCCGTGGTGTGCTTTTTCGCCGGAAAACGCGTTTTCGGCCGAAAACGTGTACCTTTGCACTTCCCCGCCACAGGGAAGCTGCTAGCCGGGAATTCTCTGCCTGGTTCTACCCGCTGCCCGGAACGCTACGCAGGGCAAAAGCGGTTCTCGTCCTCCGTGCTTGCTTTTTCTCAGAAAGAGCCGTGGTGTGCGTTTTCGCCGGAAAACGCGTTTTCGGCCGAAAACGTGTACGTTTGCACTTCCCCGCCACAGGGAAGCTGCTAGCCGGGAATTCTCTGCCTGGTTCTACCCGCTGCCCGGAACGCTACGCAGGGCAAAAGCGGTTCTCGTCCTCCGTGCTTGCTTTTTCTCAGAAAGAGCCGTGGTGTGCGTTTTCGCCGGAAAACGCGTTTTCGGCCGAAAACGTGTACGTTTGCACTTCCCCGCCACAGGGAAGCTGCTATGCGGGAATTCTCTGCCTGGTTCTACCCGCTGCCCGGAACGCTACGCAGGGCAAAAGCGGTTCTCGTCCTCCGTGCTTGCTTTTTCTCAGAAAGAGCCGTGGTGTGCGTTTTCGCCAGAAAACGCGTTTTCGGCCGAAAACGTGTACGTTTGCACTTCCCCGCCACAGGGAAGCTGCTAGCCGGGAATTCTCTGCCTGGTTCTACCCGCTGCCCGGAACGCTACGCAGGGCAAAAGCGGTTCTCGTCCTCCCTGCTTGCTTTTTCTCAGAAAGAGCCGTGGTGTGCGTTTTCGCCGGAAAACGCGTTTTCGGCCGAAAACGTGTACGTTTGCACTTCCCCGCCACAGGGAAGCTGCTAGCCGGGAATTCTCTGCCTGGTTCTACCCGCTGCCCGGAACGCTACGCAGGGCAAAAGCGGTTCTCGTCCTCCGTGCTTGCTTTTTCTCAGAAAGAGCCGTGGTGTGCGTTTTCGCCGGAAAACGCGTTTTCGGCCGAAAAC